>NW_026599818.1:0-21974 GCF_029784135.1 Toxorhynchites rutilus septentrionalis
ATTGACTATAAAGTTTGATTAAAAAGAAAATATTCTTATAAATAAATTTACAATTTATTGCCTAAATTTCAGCCATTCAATCGCGACAATGGCTATTTTCTACAAATCATAAAGATATTGGAACTTTATATTTTATTTTTGGAGCATGAGCAGGGATAATTGGAACATCAATAAGAATTTTAATTCGTTTAGAACTAAGACAACCAGGAATATTTATTGGTAATGATCAAATTTATAATGTAATTGTAACCGCCCATGCATTTGTAATAATTTTTTTCATAGTAATACCTATTATAATCGGAGGATTTGGTAATTGATTAGTACCTTTAATACTAGGAGCTCCTGATATAGCATTTCCACGAATAAATAATATAAGATTTTGACTTCTTCCTCCATCTATTACATTATTACTCTCAAGCAGAATAGTTGAAAATGGGTCAGGAACTGGTTGAACAGTTTATCCCCCTCTTTCATCTAATATTGCTCATAATGGATCATCAGTTGATTTAACAATTTTTTCTCTTCATTTAGCAGGAATTTCTTCAATTTTAGGAGCTATTAATTTTATTACCACTATTATTAACATACGACCTGAAGGAATTTCTTTAGATCGAATACCTTTATTTGTATGATCAGTAATTATTACAGCAATTCTTCTTCTTTTATCTTTACCCGTATTAGCAGGAGCTATTACTATACTTCTTACAGATCGTAATTTAAATACTTCATTTTTCGACCCAATTGGAGGAGGTGATCCAATTCTTTATCAACATTTATTTTGATTTTTTGGACATCCAGAGGTATATATTTTAATTCTTCCAGGATTTGGAATAATTTCTCATATTATTACTCAAGAAAGAGGTAAAAAGGAAACATTTGGGACTTTAGGAATAATTTATGCTATATTAGCTATTGGACTTTTAGGATTTATTGTATGAGCTCATCATATATTTACAGTTGGTATAGATGTTGATACTCGAGCTTACTTTACTTCAGCTACTATAATTATTGCAGTTCCTACAGGAATTAAAATTTTTAGTTGATTAGCTACTCTTCATGGTACTCAATTAAATTATAATCCTACATTATTATGATCATTAGGATTTGTTTTTTTATTTACTGTAGGAGGATTAACAGGTGTAATTTTAGCAAATTCTTCAATTGATATTATTCTTCATGATACTTATTATGTAGTAGCTCATTTTCATTATGTTCTCCTCTCTATAGGAGCAGTATTTGCAATTATAGCAGGATTTATTCATTGATATCCTTTATTAACAGGATTAATTATAAACCCCTTATGATTAAAAATTCAATTTATAATTATATTTATTGGAGTAAATTTAACATTTTTTCCTCAACATTTTTTAGGATTAGCAGGTATACCTCGTCGTTATTCAGATTTTCCAGATAGTTATTTAACATGAAATATTATTTCTTCTTTAGGTAGTTCTATCTCATTAATTGCTATCTTATTTTTCCTATTTATTATTTGAGAAAGTATAATTACTAAACGAACTCCTTCATTCCCTATACAACTTTCTTCTTCAATTGAATGATATCATTCTATACCTCCTATAGAACACACATATTCAGAACTTCCTATTTTATCATCAAATTTCTAATATGGCAGAATAGTGCAATGAATTTAAGCTTCATATATAAAGATTTTTTCTTTTATTAGAAAATGGCAACATGATCTAATTTAGGATTACAAATAGAATTTCTCCTTTAATAGAACAATTAAACTTTTTTCATGATCATACTATTTTAATTTTAATTATAATTACAACATTAATTGCTTATATTATAATTATATTATTTTTCAATAAATTTACCAATCGATATCTTCTTCATGGTCAAACAATCGAAATTATTTGAACAATTTTACCTGCAATTATTCTTATATTTATTGCCTTTCCCTCTCTTCGTCTTTTATATTTAATAGATGAAATTAATAATCCTTTAATTACTCTAAAAACTATTGGACATCAATGATATTGAAGATATGAATATTCAAATTTTACTAATTGTAGAATTTGACTCTTATATAACTCCTACCAATGAACTTAATATAAATGGATTCCGCCTATTAGATGTAGATAATCGAATTATTTTACCTTTTAATAATCAAATTCGAATTTTAGTAACAGCCACAGATGTTCTTCATTCATGAACAATTCCAGCCCTAGGTGTAAAAATTGACGCAACTCCAGGACGATTAAATCAAACTAATTTCTTAATTAATCAACCTGGATTATTTTTTGGACAATGTTCAGAAATTTGTGGAGCAAACCATAGCTTTATACCAATTGTTATTGAAAGAATCCCAATAAATTTCTTTATTAAATGAATTTCATCTCAAATCAATTCATTAGATGACTGAAAGCAAGTAATGATCTCTTAAATCATATTATAGTAAATTAGCAATTACTTCTAATGATATTAATATTTCTCTCAAAAAAAAATTAGTTTAATCAAAACCTTAGTTTGTCAAACTAAAAATATTAATAATTTAATATTTTTTTAATTCCTCAAATATCTCCATTAAGATGATTAACTTTATTCTTTATTTTTTCATTTACTTTAATAATTTTTAATATTAAAAATTATTATTGCTTTTTTTATTCTTTAAATTCAACCCCCCAACTATTAAATATTAAACAATCTAAATTAAATTGAAAATGATAACTAATCTATTTTCAGTATTTGATCCTTCAACAACAATTTTTAATATATCCTTAAATTGAATAAGAACTTTTTTAGGTTTATTAATTATTCCATCTTCTTACTGATTAATCCCTAATCGATTCCAAATTATTTGAAATAATATTTTATTAACTTTACATAAAGAATTTAAAACTCTTTTAGGTCCAACTAATAATAATAAAAGAACTTTAATATTTATTTCTTTATTTTCTTTAATATATTTAATAATTTTTTAGGACTTTTTCCTTATATTTTTACAAGAACTAGTCATTTAACATTAACTTTAACCTTAGCTTTTCCTTTATGATTAAGAATTATAATTTATGGATGAACAAATCACACACAACATATATTTGCTCATTTAGTTCCTCAAGGAACTCCCGCAATCCTAATACCTTTTATAGTATGTATTGAAACAATTAGAAATGTAATTCGTCCAGGAACTTTAGCTATTCGATAACCGCAAATATAATTGCTGGTCATTTACTTTTAACCCTTTTAGGAAATACTGGGCCTATATCTACATCTTACATTATTGTAAGAATTATTTTAATTGTTCAAATTGCTTTATTATTACTTGAATCAGCAGTCGCTATTATTCAATCTTATGTATTTTCAGTTTTAAGTACTTTATATTCTAGAGAAGTAAATTAATGTCAACAAAAATAAATCATCCCTTTCATTTAGTAGACTATAGTCCATGACCTTTATTAGGAGCAATTAGAGCAATAACAATAACTACAGGATTAGTTCAATGATTCCATCAATATAATAATAATTTATTTATTTTAGGAAATATTATTACCCTATTAATTATATATCAATGATGACGAGATATTTCTCGAGAAAGTACTTTCCAAGGACTTCATACTTTCAATGTAACTTTAGGCCTTCGATGAGGAATAATTCTTTTTATTATCTCCGAAATTTTCTTTTTTATTTCATTTTTTTGAGCATTTTTTCATAGAAGATTATCTCCTACAATTGAACTAGGAATAATATGACCTCCTATTGGAATCCATCCATTTAATCCTTTTCAAATTCCTTTATTAAATACAGCTATTTTATTAGCATCAGGAATTACTGTAACTTGAGCTCATCATAGATTAATAGAAAATAATCATACTCAAACAATTCAAAGATTATTTTTTACAGTACTTTTAGGAATTTATTTCTCAATTTTACAAGGATATGAATATATAGAAGCTCCATTTACTATTGCAGATAATGTTTATGGCTCAACATTTTTCATATCAACAGGATTCCACGGACTTCATGTTTTAATTGGAACTTCTTTTTTATTAATTTGTTTTTTACGTCATATTAATCATCATTTTTCAAAAAATCACCATTTTGGATTTGAAGCAGCAGCATGATATTGACACTTTGTAGATGTAGTTTGATTATTTTTATATATTTCAATTTACTGATGAGGAGGTTAATTTATAAAGTATATGTATGTATAAATGACTTCCAATCATTAGGACTAAATAATTTTAGTATAAATAATTTTAACACTTACTATTATAAGTCTAATTATTTTAACTATTTCTATTATTATAATAATAATAGCAACCTTTTTATCTAAAAAAACCATTACTGATCGTGAAAAATCTTCCCCTTTTGAATGTGGATTTGACCCTATAAATTATTCTCGTTTACCCTTCTCTCTTCGATTTTTCTTAATTGCAATTATTTTCTTAATTTTGATGTAGAAATTGCTCTTCTTCTCCCAATAATCTTAATTTTTAAATCATCAAATTTAATAAATTGAACAATTACTAGCCTTTTCTTTATTTTTATTCTATTAATTGGATTATATCACGAATGAAACCAAGGAGCATTAGAATGAAATAATTAAATCTCAACCAAATATGAAGCGATATATTGCAATTAGTTTCGGCCTAATCTTAGGTGAATTACACCCATATTTTTTAAAAATAAATAAATAGGATAATAGTTAATTATAACATTTAACTTGCACTTAAAAAATATTGATTCAATCAATTTATCTTAAATTAATTGAAACCAAAAAGAGGTATATTACTGTTAATAATATTAATGAATTTTAAAATTCCAATTAAGAAATATAAATGGAATTAAACCATTAAAGATAAAAGTTAGCAGCTTTTTCTTGATCACCATATTTCTATTAATATTTATTTATATAGTTTAAAAAAAACATTACATTTTCAATGTAAAATTAATAAACTTTATTTATAAATATTTCCAATATTTAAAAATTAAAATAATTTCAACAACTTCAATGTTACGCTCTAAATATAAGCTATTTAAATTAATTTAAAAATATTATTAATAATAAAATTACAATTCAAATAAAATATCTTATTAAATAAATTTTCAAATTATTATTTTGAAACTCTTGAATATATAAAGAATACTTTTTTATTTGATAATATAATATATGTCCACCAAAATATTCTCTTCAACCTTGATCAAATCTTTTATATGAAAATAATCCTATTTTTAATGGCAATTTAATAATAATTAAAGTCGAAATATAAGGCATAAATCATATTATCCCAACAAATCTTCTAAATTTATAAAATATAAAAGATTTATTATTACTAAATAAATTTTCATAATTTAATAAATAACCTATCAAACCCCCTAAAACACAAACCATTAATGTTAAAAATTTTATCATTTTAGGTAAATTAACTATCTCTGGATTAAAAAATATTAATCATCTAAGAAAACTTCCCCCAATAATAGCTATAATTATTAAAAAAAAAATTCTAAAATTTATAATTCATCTCTTATCATTTAATATATTTAAAACTATATTTTTAAAATCCCCTGTTATAGAATAATAAACTAATCGAAAAGAATAACAAACCGTTAACCCAGTTGAAAAAAAAAAAAGAAAAAAAGAAAAAAAATTTATATAAGAAAGTATAACAACTTCTAAGATTAAATCCTTTGAATAAAATCTCCAGCTAAAAAAGGCATTCCACACAAAGCTAAATTAGCAATATTAAAACATCTACAAACTAAAGGTATTCTTATAAACAACCCTCCTATATAACGAATATCTTGTATATTTTTTATATTATGAATAATTACTCCTGCACATATAAATAATAATGCCTTAAATAAAGCATGAGTTAAAAGATGAAAAAATGCTAATTTAAATTCTCCAATAGATAAAATTCTTATTATTAATCCTAATTGTCTTAAAGTAGATAAAGCAATAATTTTTTTTAAATCATACTCAAAATTAGCCCCTAATCCAGCTATAAATATTGTTAATCCTGAAATTAATAATAAAATTTGACCAAATAATGAATCTACTAATAAAATATTAAAACGAATCAATAAATAAACCCCTGCAGTTACTAAAGTTGAAGAATGAACTAAAGCAGAAACAGGGGTAGGGGCTGCTATAGCAGCAGGTAATCAAGAAGAAAAAGGAATTTGAGCTCTTTTAGTTATAGCTGCTAATATCACCAATCTTCCAATTATTAATATTTCAAAATTTTCCTTATTAATTTCTAAATAAAAAATATAATTCCAACTTCCATAATTTAATATCCAAGCAATAGCTAATAATAAAGCTACATCACCAATTCGATTTGATAAAGCTGTTAACATTCCAGCATTATAAGATTTTACATTTTGAAAATAAATTACTAAACAATAAGAAACTAATCCTAATCCATCTCATCCTAATAAAATTCTAATTAAATTAGGACTAATAATTAGTATTATCATTGATATAACAAATATTAAAACTAATAAAATAAATCGATTTTTATTAAAATCTCTAGATATATAATCATCTCTATATAAAATTACTAAAGAAGAAATTAATAATACAAAAGATATAAATATCAATCTTATTCAATCCAATAAAAAAGTCATAACAATTGAAGTTGAATATAAAGAAATAATTTCTCATTCAATAAAATAAATTAAATCATTCAATAAAAAATTTAAACTAAATATAAAAAAATTAAATCTAATAAAAATTAAAAATAAAATCTAACCTTACAATAATTAATTAAAGAATTCACGATTTAAAATGAAAATTCATATCATTGACACCACAAATCAATATTTTTTTTTAAACTATTTAAATTAAATTCATAATATACAAATATCACTTTTTAAAATTAAAAAATTTAAAGGTAATCAATGTAATATTAATAATAAATACTCTCGACTTGTCCCAAAAGAAAAAAAATTAACCCCAGAATAAATTTTACCATGTTGACTATATGAAAATAAATAAAGGGTATAAGCCGCTCTAAAAAAAGATAATAATCTTAAACCAATTATAGTTAATCAAGATCATCTTACAATTCTATTTATTAAACTAATTTCCCCTAATAAATTTAATGTTGGAGGAGCCGCTATATTCCCAGCACATAATAAAAATCATCATAAAGCTATTCTAGGTATAAAATTTAATATCCCCTTGTTAATTAATAAACTTCGTCTATTTATTCGTTCATAAGAAATATTTGCTAAACAAAATAATCCAGAAGAACATAAACCATGAGCAATTATTAAAGTATATGATCCTCTTAATCCTCAATAAGTTATAGTTATTAAACCTCTTAAAACAATCCCTATATGAGCTACAGAAGAATAAGCAATTAATGCCTTTAAATCCATTTGTCGTAAACAAATTAATCTTACTAACACACCTCCTATTAAACTAATTCTAATTCATCAATAATTAAATTTTATACCTAAAATTGTAAAATGAAAAAACACGTAATAATCCATAACCTCCTAATTTTAATAAAACACCAGCTAAAATTATAGAACCAGAAATAGGAGCTTCAACATGAGCTTTTGGTAATCATAAATGAACTAAAAATATTGGTATTTTTACCAAAAAAGCAAAAATTATACATAAATATAAAAATTTTAAATTATAATATTTTAAATAATTTAATATAATCAAATTTATAATATTTAAATCATTTTTAATAAAAAAAATTCCAATTAATAAAGGTAAAGAAGCTAATAAAGTATAAAATAATAAATAAATTCCTGCTTGTAAACGCTCTGGCTGATAACCTCATCCTAAAATCAAAAATAATGTAGGAATTAATCTTCTCTCAAAAAATAAATAAAATATAAATATTCTTAATGAACTAAAAGTAAATACTAATATCAATAATAACAATAAAATTATAAAAATAAATAATTTTCTATAATTAAAAACACGATAAATTATTTCTCTAGCTATTAATATTAAAGCACAAATCCAAAATCTCAACATAATTAAACCATAAGAAATTAAATCTAATCCAAAATAATAAGAAATATCACAAAAATAATTTATTATTACAATTTTTAATATAAATATAAATCTCCCTAAAAATAGTAAACATTGAACCATTCAATAATTTTTTTTATATAATAATAATAAACAAATAATAAAAAAAATAAATTTTAACATTGTAAAATTGAAAATCTTTGAAAATAATCATTACCATGAGTTCGAACTATAGAAACTAAAATAGATAACCCTAATACTCCCTCACAAACACAAAAAGTTAAAAAAAATATTCTAAAATACTTTTCATTTTCTATATAATTTAAAAAAAAAAATAATATTATAAATAATATTAAAACCATAAATTCTAATGACAATAACATACATAATAAATGCTTTCGTCTAGAAATAAATACTAAACATCCAATTATAAATATTACTATAATAAATAATAAAAATAAATTTACCATTAATTTAGTTTTAATAGTTTAATCAAAACCTTAGTCTTGTAAACTAAAATAAAAAATTTTTTTTTAAAACATCAAGAAAAAAGAAAATTCTTTTTCATTAATTCCCAAAATTAATATTTTTTATAAACTATTTCTTGATATTTTTATAACTTTTATTTTCTCATCTCTTATAATTAGATTAATTTTCACACAAATTAATCACCCTTTAGCTATAGGATTAATTCTTTTAATTCAAACATTTTTAATTTGTATAATTTCAGGAATTTATATCCAAACATTTTGATATGCTTATATTTTATTTTTAATTTTTATAGGGGGAATATTAGTTCTATTTATTTATGTAACCTCTCTTTCATCAAATGAAATATTCTCTTTTTCAATAAAATTATCAATTATTCTATATTTTATACTAATTATCTTTTTAATAATTTTTTTTTTTATAGATAAAATAATAATTGAAACATTTATTAATAATTACGAAATAAATTTATTATCAAATTTTAAATCTTTATATATAGAAAATATTTTATCTTTAAATAAAATATATAATTTTCCTACAAATTTAATTACTTTACTTTTAATTAATTATTTGTTTTTAACATTATTAGTTACAGTAAAAATCTCTATAAAAAATTATGGACCTTTACGCCCATTATCTTAATTAACAAAATTATTTATGAAATTAATGAATAAACCAATTCGAAATACCCACCCTTTATTTAAAATTATAAATAATGCACTAATTGATTTACCTGCCCCCTCTAATATTTCAATTTGATGAAATTTCGGATCTCTTTTAGGACTTTGTTTAATAATTCAAATTTTAACAGGTCTTTTTTTAGCTATACATTATACAGCAGATATTGAAACTGCTTTTAATAGTGTAAATCATATTTATCGAGATGTTAATAATGGATGACTACTCCGAATTTGTCACGCAAACGGAGCTTCATTTTTTTTTTGCATGTTTATTTACCCATGTAGGACGAGGTATTTATTATAATTCATTTCTTTATATTCCTACATGAATAGTAGGAGTAATTATATTATTTATAACAATAGCAACTGGATTTTTAGGATATGTTTTACCTTGAGGACAAATATCTTTTTGAGGAGCAACTGTTATTACAAATCTTTTATCGGCTATTCCTTATTTAGGAAATGATTTAGTTCAATGAATTTGAGGAGGATTCGCAATTGATAACGCAACTTTAACTCGATTCTTTACTTTTCATTTTATTTTACCTTTTATTATTTTAGCTTTAACAATAATTCACCTTTTATTTTTACATCAAACAGGATCAAATAATCCATTAGGATTAAATAGAAATATTGATAAAATTCCATTTCACCCATATTTTATTTATAAAGATATAGCAGGATTTATTATCTTTATTTGAATTTTAATCACTTTTATTTGAAAATTTAATTATTTATTAATAGACCCAGAAAATTTTATTCCAGCTAATCCATTAGTAACTCCTGTTCATATTCAACCTGAATGATATTTTTTATTTGCTTATGCAATTTTACGATCAATTCCTAATAAATTAGGAGGAGTAATTGCTTTAGTTATATCAATTGCCATTTTAATAATTTTACCTTTTACTCATATAAGTAAATTTCAAGGACTTCAATTTTATCCTCTTAACCAAATTTTATTTTGAAGAATAACATCTATTACATGCCTATTAACTTGAATTGGAGCACGACCCGTAGAAATCCCTTATATTATAACAGGACAAATTTTAACAATTTTATATTTTTTATATTTTATTATTAATCCCCTTTTATCAAAATACTGAGATAACCTTTTAAATTAATTAATAAGCTTTTACAGCATATGTTTTGAAAACATAAGAAAGAAGTAAACTCTTCTATTAATTTTATACTAAAAATCATTCATTATAAAGAAAAAAAAAAAATTTTTACTCCAATAAAAAAAAATAAATAATTTAAAGATAAAGGTAAAAATCTTTTTCATGCTAAATATATTAATTTATCATAACGAAATCGAGGTAAAGTCCCTCGAACCCAAATAAATATATAAGAAATAAAAACTAATTTTAAAAAAAAAAAAAATCTATAAATATCTCTACCTAAAAAAATTACTACAAATAATATACTTATAAATAAAATTCTTGCATATTCTGCTAAAAAAATTAAAGCAAATCTACCTCTTCTATATTCAACATTAAACCCAGAGACTAATTCTGATTCTCCTTCTGCAAAATCAAATGGAGTTCGATTAGTTTCAGCTAAACAAGAAGCAAATCAAACTAATCTTAAAGGATAACAAAAAACAATAAATCAAATATATTTTTGAAAAAAATAAAAATTTAAAAAATTATAACCCCCCACTAAAAAAATAAATCTTAATAAAATTAAAGCCAAACTTACTTCATAAGAAATAGTTTGAGCAACAGCCCGTAAACCCCCTAATAAAGCATAATTAGAATTAGAAGATCACCCAGCAATTATAACAGTATAAACTCTTAATCTAGTAATACAAAAAAAAAATAATACTCCTAAATTAAAAGAATATAATTTAATTAAATAAGGAATACATAACCAAATTAATAAAGATAAAAATAAAGAAAAAATTGGAGAAAAATAATAAACTAAATAATTAGATAATAAAGGATATGTTTGTTCTTTAGTAAATAACTTAACTGCATCTCTAAAAGGTTGTAATAACCCAACAAATCCAACTTTATTAGGACCTTTTCGAATTTGAATATATCCTAAAACTTTTCGTTCTAATAATGTTAAAAAAGCAACTCTAACTAAAACACAAATAATTAATAATAAACTACCTACTAACCCCAATACATAATCATTAAAATACAATACTATTTATAATAATAAAATATTATTTAAATAAATTCTAAATTTATTACACTAATCTGCCAAAATAGTAATTAAATATTATTATCAATCATTTTAATAAAATTTATATTTTTTATATTAGGTCCTTTCGTACTATAATATAATTATTAATTAAAGATAGAAACCAACCTGGCTTACACCGGTTTGAACTCAGATCATGTAAGAATTCAAAGGTCGAACAGACCTAAACTTTAAACTTCTACACCTAAAAATAACTCTTAATCCAACATCGAGGTCGCAATCTTTTTTATCGATATGAACTCTAAAAAAAAATTACGCTGTTATCCCTAAGGTAACTTAAATTTTTAATCAATATTATTGGATCAATTATTCATATATTAATGTATAATACAATTAAAAGTTAATTAAATTTTTATACCACCCCAGTAAAATTTTTAATAAAATTATAATTAAAATAATCCTTAAAAAATTATAAAATATAAAAATAAAGATCTATAGGGTCTTCTCGTCTTTTAATTTTATCTTAACTTTTTAATTAAAAAATAAAATTCTA
Source organism: Toxorhynchites rutilus septentrionalis (assembly GCF_029784135.1). Lineage (NCBI taxonomy): Eukaryota > Metazoa > Arthropoda > Insecta > Diptera > Culicidae > Toxorhynchites > Toxorhynchites rutilus. Next base: position 11,837 of record NW_026599818.1, read on the forward strand.
AAAAAATTTATATAAGACAGTATATATCTTATCCAACCATTCATACAAGCCTCCAATTAAAAGACTATTGATTATGCTACCTTCGCACAGTCAAAATACTGCGGCCCTTTAATAATATTCAGTGGGCAGGTTAGACTTTAAATTAATTTCAAAAAGACATGTTTTTGATAAACAGGTAAATATATATTTATTGCCGAATTCCTTATATAAACCTCTCATTTATAAATAATTTATATAAATTTATATACTAATTTTATCATAATTAATAAACTTTCTTTATTAAAATTTATATTTTAATAAATAACTTAATTTTAAAATAAATAATATAATTATAAAATAAATTATAACATACTTACTAATAATGACTATTTTTAAGCCTATATTTATTTATTTACTTAATTAAAATTTAAAATTTTATTTTAAAGCTAATCCCTTAAAATATTAATTTTATTAAATTAAATAATTAACTAATTAAATATTTAATTAATAAATCTAAATTAAATTTATTTCTTAAAAAACTAGATATATTTTAAAACGATTAACATTTCATTTCTAAATTTATATTAAAAATAATTATTCCACATTAACTTTTTTATAAATTTAAATCTTTAAAATTCGAGAAAAATTAATATAATAATTAATTAATTAATAAACCCTGATACACAAGGTACAATAAATTAAATTTTCTTTTAAAATAAAAATTTTTCAATTTATTTCAATCTTCTTTTACAATACTAATAAACTATAATAAAAATTATTATTTATTTAAATAATACTAAAACTTTAAATTATAAAATTATTTTTATTAAATAATATAAAAAATAAATAAAATTAATAAATAAAATTTATTCAATTTAAATTGAATTGCACAAATTTCTTTTCAATGTAAATGAAATACTTTACTAATTAAGCTTTAAATTGACTTTCTAGATACACTTTCCAGTACATCTACTATGTTACAACTTATCTTATTTTAATAATAAGAACGATGGGCGATATGTACATAATTTAGAGCTAAAATCTTATAAATAATCTTTTTTATAATACTATCAAATCCACTTTCAAAAATTTAATTTCAAAATTTTATCCATATAAATAAATTTATTGTAATCCATCTCTACTTAAATATAAACTGCACCTTGATCTGACATTTTTTATTAATTTTAAATTATGAAAATTTTATCTTATAATATATTCTGATGACGACGATATACAAATTAAATTAATTTAAGTAAGGTTCAATGTGGATTATCAATTACAGGACAGATTCCTCTGAATAGACTAAATTACCGCCAAATTTTTTAAATTTCAAGAATATAACTAATACTACTTTAATATTTTATTATTTATTTTTAATAATAGGGTATCTAATCCTAGTTTATTACAAAAAGTTTACAGCTTAAATTTATTTTTCAAATAATAATAATAATAATTTAATAATTTCACCTAATAAATTAATTTTTATATTATAAATAAACAATTTAACTAATATTAAAAATTTTTACTTATATTATTTGTATAACCGCGGTAGCTGGCACAAATTTTACCAATATTAAAAATTATTACTGAATACAAAATTTCTTTTTTCCTTTAATATTAATTACTGAGAATAAATAAAACTAATTAATTTTTTAAAAATTAAATAATTTCACACAAAAATTTACATGTAAAATAAAATAATAGTAAAAAATTTAACCATAATAAAATTATTTATATATTATATTTAAAATATTCAAATAAGTCATTTATAAAAAAAAATAATTAATTTAATAATACATTCATCATAATCAAACAAACAAATTAAACTAATAAAAACAACTTAGCTCAATTCTTTCCAAGTGTCAAAAATTTTTACACCCCCTAAATATAAAAATATTTTAACTAATAAAATTTTTCAATTAATTTATAAAAAAAAATAATTAATTTAATAATACATTCATCATAATCAAACAAACAAATTAAACTAATAAAAACAACTTAGCTCAATTCTTTCCAAGTGTCAAAAATTTTTACACCCCCTAAATATAAAAATATTTTAACTAATAAAATTTTTCAATTAATTTATAAAAAAAAATAATTAATTTAATAATACATTCATCATAATCAAACAAACAAATTAAACTAATAAAAACAACTTAGCTCAATTCTTTCCAAGTGTCAAAAATTTTTACACCCCCTAAATATAAAAATATTTTAACTAATAAAATTTTTCAATTAATTTATAAAAAAAAATAATTAATTTAATAATACATTCATCATAATCAAACAAACAAATTAAACTAATAAAAACAACTTAGCTCAATTCTTTCCAAGTGTCAAAATTTTTACACCCCCTAAATATAAAAATATTTTAACTAATAAAATTTTTCAATTAATTTATAAAAAAAAATAATTAATTTAATAATACATTCATCATAATCAAACAAACAAATTAAACTAATAAAAACAACTTAGCTCAATTCTTTCCAAGTGTCAAAAATTTTTACACCCCCTAAATATAAAAATATTTTAACTAATAAAATTTTTCAATTAATTTATAAAAAAAAATAATTAATTTAATAATACATTCATCATAATCAAACAAACAAATTAAACTAATAAAAACAACTTAGCTCAATTCTTTCCAAGTGTCAAAAATTTTTACACCCCCTAAATATAAAAATATTTTAACTAATAAAATTTTTCAATTAATTTATAAAAAAAAATAATTAATTTAATAATACATTCATCATAATCAAACAAACAAATTAAACTAATAAAAACAACTTAGCTCAATTCTTTCCAAGTGTCAAAAATTTTTACACCCCCTAAATATAAAAATATTTTAACTAATAAAATTTTTCAATTAATTTATAAAAAAAAATAATTAATTTAATAATACATTCATCATAATCAAACAAACAAATTAAACTAATAAAAACAACTTAGCTCAATTCTTTCCAAGTGTCAAAAATTTTTACACCCCCTAAATATAAAAATATTTTAACTAATAAAATTTTTCAATTAATTTATAAAAAAAAATAATTAATTTAATAATACATTCATCATAATCAAACAAACAAATTAAACTAATAAAAACAACTTAGCTCAATTCTTTCCAAGTGTCAAAAATTTTTACACCCCCTAAATATAAAAATATTTTAACTAATAAAATTTTTCAATTAATTTATAAAAAAAAATAATTAATTTAATAATACATTCATCATAATCAAACAAACAAATTAAACTAATAAAAACAACTTAGCTCAATTCTTTCCAAGTGTCAAAAATTTTTACACCCCCTAAATATAAAAATATTTTAACTAATAAAATTTTTCAATTAATTTATAAAAAAAAAATAATTAATTTAATAATACATTCATCATAATCAAACAAACAAATTAAACTAATAAAAACAACTTAGCTCAATTCTTTTCTCGACGCGCAACCAATATTAATAATTTTATTTTATATTTAAAATTTTATATTTATATATAATTATTTAATATTAAATTATATATTTTATTAATTAAATATTTTTTACACTCCCTTTATATAAATTATTTATAATATATATATATATTTATAATTATATAAATTAATTATATTTATTTATTTAATATAAATAATTTAATATAATATAAATAAATAAAATACAATGAATATATTTATATATAAATTATTTATATGTATATAGATCTTTTTTTTCTCTGTAAATATAGGCCGAATAGGCATATAAATAATACACTAACGATAATATAATCCTTATTAATTAATTCTCTTAATTTATATATATAATATATTTATTAATAGATCTAAATATATATATATAATAGATGAATATATTATTAAATATTTTATTAATTTATATAATACATTTATATATATATTAAACATTTATATAATATATATATATATATATAATTAATTCTAAAAATAATTATTTAAATTTAATTTAAATAAAAAATTTTAAAAATAAACATTTATAAACTTTATTTTAAATGCCTTTCAAAATTAAATCTTAATCATGTTATTTTTTTTTTACTTATAATAATAAAAAAAAAAATAAAAATGAATTGCCTGATAAAAGGATTACCTTGATAGGGTAAATTATAAAAATTTAATATTTTTATTCATTATATTTAATAGAATTAAACTATTTCTAAAAATTTCAAAAATTTTTGTGCATCATACACTAAAATATATTTTTATAATTCAATTATATTTAAAAAGATAAGCTAAATTAAGCTACTGGGCTCATACCCCATTTATAAAGGTTATAATCCTTTTCTTTTTAATTAAAAAATTTTCAAATAATATTTTTATAATAACATTAATTTTTGGAACTTTATTAACAATTTCTTCAAACTCTTGATTAGGAGTTTGAATAGGATTAGAAATTAATTTACTTTCATTTATTCCCCTAATAAATGAAAATAAAAAAAATATATTAATATCCGAAAGAAGTCTAAAATATTTTTTGATTCAAGCTTATGCTTCTTCTATTTTATTATTTTCAATTTTATTATTATTATTATTCAATTTTAACTTAATTATTAAAAATAACGTTATTCATTTAATAATTTATTCAACTTTAGCATTAAAAAGAGGAATTGCCCCCTTCCACTTTTGATTCCCTGAAGTAATAGAAGGATTAAATTGAATTAATAATTTAATTTTAATAACATGACAAAAAATTGCTCCCTTAATAATAATTTCTTATAATTCAAATTATAATTTATTATTCATTTTTATTTTTTTTTCTATAATTATTGGAGCATTAGGAGGATTAAATCAAACCTCCTTACGAAAATTAATAGCATTTTCTTCAATTAATCATTTAAGATGAATATTAATAGCAATAATATATAATGAATATTTATGACTAATATACTTCTTTTTATATTCTTTCCTATCATCTTCTATTATTTTAATTTTCAATAATTTTAAATTATATTATTTTAATCAAATTTATAACTTTTCATTAATAAACCCAATTATTAAATTTATAATTTTCATTAATTTATTATCTTTAGGAGGACTCCCTCCATTTTTAGGATTCTTCCCTAAATGAATAATTATTGAAAATTTAACAAAAATAAATCATTATTTTTTAATATTTATAGCAGTTTGTATGACTTTAATTACATTATTTTATTATTTACGAATATCATATAGAATTTATATATTAAATTTCTATAAAAATTCATGAATTATAAAAAATTTTAATAACAATTCTCTTCTAATTTTATTTATAAATTTTACCTCTATTATAGGATTAATAATAATTTTCTCATTTTATTTAATCTTATAAAGAGTTTAAGTTAATAAAACTATTAGTTTTCAAAGCTAAAAATACTTGTAAAATCTTTTAATTCTTAAACTTTAATAATTATTCCTTATTCCTTCAGAATTGCAATCTAATATCATTATTGACTATAAAGTTTGATTAAAAAGAAAATATTCTTATAAATAAATTTACAATTTATTGCCTAAATTTCAGCCATTCAATCGCGACAATGGCTATTTTCTACAAATCATAAAGATATTGGAACTTTATATTTTATTTTTGGAGCATGAGCAGGGATAATTGGAACATCAATAAGAATTTTAATTCGTTTAGAACTAAGACAACCAGGAATATTTATTGGTAATGATCAAATTTATAATGTAATTGTAACCGCCCATGCATTTGTAATAATTTTTTTCATAGTAATACCTATTATAATCGGAGGATTTGGTAATTGATTAGTACCTTTAATACTAGGAGCTCCTGATATAGCATTTCCACGAATAAATAATATAAGATTTTGACTTCTTCCTCCATCTATTACATTATTACTCTCAAGCAGAATAGTTGAAAATGGGTCAGGAACTGGTTGAACAGTTTATCCCCCTCTTTCATCTAATATTGCTCATAATGGATCATCAGTTGATTTAACAATTTTTTCTCTTCATTTAGCAGGAATTTCTTCAATTTTAGGAGCTATTAATTTTATTACCACTATTATTAACATACGACCTGAAGGAATTTCTTTAGATCGAATACCTTTATTTGTATGATCAGTAATTATTACAGCAATTCTTCTTCTTTTATCTTTACCCGTATTAGCAGGAGCTATTACTATACTTCTTACAGATCGTAATTTAAATACTTCATTTTTCGACCCAATTGGAGGAGGTGATCCAATTCTTTATCAACATTTATTTTGATTTTTTGGACATCCAGAGGTATATATTTTAATTCTTCCAGGATTTGGAATAATTTCTCATATTATTACTCAAGAAAGAGGTAAAAAGGAAACATTTGGGACTTTAGGAATAATTTATGCTATATTAGCTATTGGACTTTTAGGATTTATTGTATGAGCTCATCATATATTTACAGTTGGTATAGATGTTGATACTCGAGCTTACTTTACTTCAGCTACTATAATTATTGCAGTTCCTACAGGAATTAAAATTTTTAGTTGATTAGCTACTCTTCATGGTACTCAATTAAATTATAATCCTACATTATTATGATCATTAGGATTTGTTTTTTTATTTACTGTAGGAGGATTAACAGGTGTAATTTTAGCAAATTCTTCAATTGATATTATTCTTCATGATACTTATTATGTAGTAGCTCATTTTCATTATGTTCTCTCTATAGGAGCAGTATTTGCAATTATAGCAGGATTTATTCATTGATATCCTTTATTAACAGGATTAATTATAAACCCCTTATGATTAAAAATTCAATTTATAATTATATTTATTGGAGTAAATTTAACATTTTTTCCTCAACATTTTTTAGGATTAGCAGGTATACCTCGTCGTTATTCAGATTTTCCAGATAGTTATTTAACATGAAATATTATTTCTTCTTTAGGTAGTTCTATCTCATTAATTGCTATCTTATTTTTCCTATTTATTATTTGAGAAAGTATAATTACTAAACGAACTCCTTCATTCCCTATACAACTTTCTTCTTCAATTGAATGATATCATTCTATACCTCCTATAGAACACACATATTCAGAACTTCCTATTTTATCATCAAATTTCTAATATGGCAGAATAGTGCAATGAATTTAAGCTTCATATATAAAGATTTTTTCTTTTATTAGAAAATGGCAACATGATCTAATTTAGGATTACAAAATAGAATTTCTCCTTTAATAGAACAATTAAACTTTTTTCATGATCATACTATTTTAATTTTAATTATAATTACAACATTAATTGCTTATATTATAATTATATTATTTTTCAATAAATTTACCAATCGATATCTTCTTCATGGTCAAACAATCGAAATTATTTGAACAATTTTACCTGCAATTATTCTTATATTTATTGCCTTTCCCTCTCTTCGTCTTTTATATTTAATAGATGAAATTAATAATCCTTTAATTACTCTAAAAACTATTGGACATCAATGATATTGAAGATATGAATATTCAAATTTTACTAATTTAGAATTTGACTCTTATATAACTCCTACCAATGAACTTAATATAAATGGATTCCGCCTATTAGATGTAGATAATCGAATTATTTTACCTTTTAATAATCAAATTCGAATTTTAGTAACAGCCACAGATGTTCTTCATTCATGAACAATTCCAGCCCTAGGTGTAAAAATTGACGCAACTCCAGGACGATTAAATCAAACTAATTTCTTAATTAATCAACCTGGATTATTTTTTGGACAATGTTCAGAAATTTGTGGAGCAAACCATAGCTTTATACCAATTGTTATTGAAAGAATCCCAATAAATTTCTTTATTAAATGAATTTCATCTCAAATCAATTCATTAGATGACTGAAAGCAAGTAATGATCTCTTAAATCATATTATAGTAAATTAGCAATTACTTCTAATGATATTAATATTTCTCTCAAAAAAAAATTAGTTTAATCAAAACCTTAGTTTGTCAAACTAAAAATATTAATAATTTAATATTTTTTAATTCCTCAAATATCTCCATTAAGATGATTAACTTTATTCTTTATTTTTTCATTTACTTTAATAATTTTTAATATTAAAAATTATTATTGCTTTTTTTATTCTTTAAATTCAACCCCCCAACTATTAAATATTAAACAATCTAAATTAAATTGAAAATGATAACTAATCTATTTTCAGTATTTGATCCTTCAACAACAATTTTTAATATATCCTTAAATTGAATAAGAACTTTTTTAGGTTTATTAATTATTCCATCTTCTTACTGATTAATCCCTAATCGATTCCAAATTATTTGAAATAATATTTTATTAACTTTACATAAAGAATTTAAAACTCTTTTAGGTCCAACTAATAATAATAAAAGAACTTTAATATTTATTTCTTTATTTTCTTTAATTATATTTAATAATTTTTTAGGACTTTTTCCTTATATTTTTACAAGAACTAGTCATTTAACATTAACTTTAACCTTAGCTTTTCCTTTATGATTAAGAATTATAATTTATGGATGAACAAATCACACACAACATATATTTGCTCATTTAGTTCCTCAAGGAACTCCCGCAATCCTAATACCTTTTATAGTATGTATTGAAACAATTAGAAATGTAATTCGTCCAGGAACTTTAGCTATTCGATTAACCGCAAATATAATTGCTGGTCATTTACTTTTAACCCTTTTAGGAAATACTGGGCCTATATCTACATCTTACATTATTGTAAGAATTATTTTAATTGTTCAAATTGCTTTATTATTACTTGAATCAGCAGTCGCTATTATTCAATCTTATGTATTTTCAGTTTTAAGTACTTTATATTCTAGAGAAGTAAATTAATGTCAACAAAAATAAATCATCCCTTTCATTTAGTAGACTATAGTCCATGACCTTTATTAGGAGCAATTAGAGCAATAACAATAACTACAGGATTAGTTCAATGATTCCATCAATATAATAATAATTTATTTATTTTAGGAAATATTATTACCCTATTAATTATATATCAATGATGACGAGATATTTCTCGAGAAAGTACTTTCCAAGGACTTCATACTTTCAATGTAACTTTAGGCCTTCGATGAGGAATAATTCTTTTTATTATCTCCGAAATTTTCTTTTTTATTTCATTTTTTTGAGCATTTTTTCATAGAAGATTATCTCCTACAATTGAACTAGGAATAATATGACCTCCTATTGGAATCCATCCATTTAATCCTTTTCAAATTCCTTTATTAAATACAGCTATTTTATTAGCATCAGGAATTACTGTAACTTGAGCTCATCATAGATTAATAGAAAATAATCATACTCAAACAATTCAAAGATTATTTTTTACAGTACTTTTAGGAATTTATTTCTCAATTTTACAAGGATATGAATATATAGAAGCTCCATTTACTATTGCAGATAATGTTTATGGCTCAACATTTTTCATATCAACAGGATTCCACGGACTTCATGTTTTAATTGGAACTTCTTTTTTATTAATTTGTTTTTTACGTCATATTAATCATCATTTTTCAAAAAATCACCATTTTGGATTTGAAGCAGCAGCATGATATTGACACTTTGTAGATGTAGTTTGATTATTTTTATATATTTCAATTTACTGATGAGGAGGTTAATTTATAAAGTATATGTATGTATAAATGACTTCCAATCATTAGGACTAAATAATTTTAGTATAAATAATTTTAACACTTACTATTATAAGTCTAATTATTTTAACTATTTCTATTATTATAATAATAATAGCAACCTTTTTATCTAAAAAAACCATTACTGATCGTGAAAAATCTTCCCCTTTTGAATGTGGATTTGACCCTATAAATTATTCTCGTTTACCCTTCTCTCTTCGATTTTTCTTAATTGCAATTATTTTCTTAATTTTTGATGTAGAAATTGCTCTTCTTCTCCCAATAATCTTAATTTTTAAATCATCAAATTTAATAAATTGAACAATTACTAGCCTTTTCTTTATTTTTATTCTATTAATTGGATTATATCACGAATGAAACCAAGGAGCATTAGAATGAAATAATTAAATCTCAACCAAATATGAAGCGATATATTGCAATTAGTTTCGGCCTAATCTTAGGTGAATTACACCCATATTTTTTAAAAATAAATAAATAGGATAATAGTTAATTATAACATTTAACTTGCACTTAAAAAATATTGATTCAATCAATTTATCTTAAATT
>NW_026599819.1:0-21969 GCF_029784135.1 Toxorhynchites rutilus septentrionalis
CTTACGCCTTTTTTTGCCTTCAATAGCTGATTCTCCTGCTGTAGTTTTTTGTTCTCTGCCTTCATTTTGCAGAGATCTCTCTCAGCTTTTAACTTCTTAAAAACTGCATAGTCGATCTCTGACATATTGCTTGGTTCCCAGTCGAACACATCTTCGTTGTCATCCTCTAGATGTGTCTCACTAGGAACAAGCTGTGGCGGAGTTATATCCTCAATCCACTCTTCGGTTGGATCAATCCAATTCCCAAACCATACCTGGGTGTCCCTGGGAACCAGTTGTGGCGGCGTTACGTCCTCGATCCACTCTGCGCTCGGATCATTGTAGTTGAAATACCACACTTGATGCTTTTCTTCCGTTTTTTGATTGCTTGCATTTCCTCTCTCTGAAACGATTTTCCTTACCTTATTTGAAGAACGACGTTTTTCCGCCCTAACTCCAGTCTCCTGAGTGGCCCAAGAGCATTTGGGAATCTTTGATGGTGTGGGAATCCTCGAAGTAATTGGTCCTCGCTCCATTTCGGCTTCTGGTGATGATAATAGCTGCTTCTCTCATGTAACTATAATCATCAGTGAGCAAAATCGTCGCATCAACAAAATGCTTGCTTCGATTGAAAATTAAAATTCGGAAAATAGGATCCCGGCCTACCCTTGCATAAATTTTCATTCTGACATTATTTTATTGTTGTGTTTCATGCGTAGCTTGTAAATATCTTTCTCCCAAGAATTGTTAGTGAATTCCCATCGAAAAACGGTTCAGAGTGTTTTTCAAAGCAGAACTACATCGACCAGAAAGACATGGGGCGTACAATGACTTCCTTGCGCTTGCAACCAGTGTGGATAAAATCGCTTCATTACTCGCCCTGTCAACTGGAAAAGCTCTACCAAGTAATTTTGAATGTGATGCGAAATAAATTCTTCGTTTTTTTGTTGCATAAAAATAAGAATGGAAACATGGTTGTGAACTTTTTTAGATGCTGTAAGTGCGAACCACAACATAGAACATGGAATTTCTAGGAAGACTTGCTATGCAGCGTGTTAGAAACTGAACACTATTCAAGAAATTGATTGATTCGATAACATATTAAATTTTCCTAATTGATTCTACAGGGAATCAAGTGCTTCATTATTATTTTAGTTGTAACACGTGTACAAAAAGATTGGATTATATAATTTGGTAACCCACTATTCTCTAAGGGAAAACAGAATTAAAAATTTCTAATGATTAGCCGGAAAATAATTCGGAACGGTACAACCAAAACTTCACCGGAACATACTTTTTGAAAATTTAACATTCCAGAATAAGCTTCCCGTCTCCGATATCATTCTTGGAAACTATCAAAAGCTCGTTGAAATATATCAATATGTCCCGAGTTTTGTGCGGAGTGCTTCATATTGCGAAACAATTCGATCAAATCGTCCAAGATAATTGCAGGAACTCCATCCAACATAGGTCATCCGGTATCCTTAGTGTATTTTCCGTTTGCCGTTCCATTTGGTAACATCGTATCCATTGTGCACGATTGGTAGCACCCATAACCATGTGTCTCCATCATGGTGGTCGCTTCGTGATCAGAAGGGTTCACAGTTAGCAGAATGGAATCGATTTCATCGGTGAATATAACACATAGTTGGATATTAACTGCTAACGAGAAAACGGCGGGTACTTATTTTTGTTGTATTGTTACATCTAGATTAATACTTGGAAGTACTTGATGTTTGAAATACAGAATAGAGATCGATATTTTACCTGGTAGTCCATACAGCACTACCCCTTAAGGTGCCTGATAATGCGATGAAGTCGAAAGCATATCTCGCTTACATACAGGGGAAATTATACTCTTCTTAATCTCCCGACATACATGATCCAGTCCAGCAATGCTATTCCAACTCGTAATCATTAAGATCGCTCAGTGTCGACTTTTACATATTGGGACCCATTCTGGAGGTTAAATAAGTTAAGAATTCTTCAACGTTGGGAAGGGATTGCATTGTGTCTTGCGTATTTTGAAACACGTTATATTCCTCCAATTGCAAAGTATTATCATTTTATATGTTTAGGCGATAAATCCATTCATAATAATTATAAAACAGAATATACTCAATGTTTAAGCAATCAAGAAATCACCCTCATCATTTATATAATGAAAATAGAAATTAGCTAAAGCACTTGACTCTCAGGTATCTAGAGAGATACATATTCTCAGACGGAGGAATACAATCCATCTTATCCTTCTTGAGAATCTTATACTTACATTTTCTGAATTTTCTTCGTTTTTTCGATAGCCTTCTCTTTGCTGTTTTGGTCAACGAAATTCGCGGCACAAAGCTGTACAAAGCCATCTCAACGGTAAATGAAATGAACGATAGAATCGACAAACTTGCACAAAGGATGTTTACAAAAATGTCCAATTATTTGTGTCACACACAAAGTTAATAGTCAAAAATAAACTGTTATCAAAATTGATGAGGGTTACTCCAATGCATCGCGGATTCAGAGCTGATGTACTCAAAACAAATGATTATGATCTGATTCAGGGAAACATCGACTGCACTTCGCTGTTAAGTTGCCTTTACATAACTCCCGCCGTCGTAATTTACGCTCACAGATTTTCCTGTATATTCGTCCCTCACGAAGCAACTACGGACATAACGTGCCCATGCGAAGGATGTGCCGAATCTTCAACAGATGCTACGATGTGTTTGACTTCAATGTTTCGCGTTACAAAAATAAGTGTAGTTATCGTAGTGTTCTTAATTAATGTGTATAGCGCTAGTATATTTTTTGTCATTGGGGTGAATATTTTACCTGTTGACTAAATAAATAAATAGTAATGTATGATATATTTATCATCAATATGAGTATAGGAACACATTTATTTTATTTTGATTGTAGTTTGGATGAATTGGGTTACTTAATGAACATTATTTAATGATGTTTCTGGGACGCTGCGATTCGTTCTAGTTTATGAAAAAACTTTTTAATCCGATGTTATAAAACCACGTAAACGTTACAGTTTATTACACTTTACAAACAAAATACATACCATTGCCAAATTAGTTGATTTGACTTTCACCTATCTCTGCCACTTCAAGGATTACCAAACCTTAATTCTTATAATCGATGTTACATTGAATAATCTGAAGGATATCAGGAACCGTCCAAAAACCTCGTGGTTTTTAAAAAACCGATTATATATTTTTTATTCATGTTTACTCAGTATTAAAATTAGAAGCATGTAACCTGTTTTGTTATTTGTTTGTTGAAAAATACTGCAATTATTGTCACGCTAGCTGTAATGTCACGTAGTGCCTCGTCAAATACATTAGCGCCTATGTCAGTGGTCTAACAATTCATAGCGCGCTGGGCATAGTTCCAAAGCCGCATAGAGAGTTGCCACAATGATATTAGGTTAGCTGAGGTCAGTTAACTGGCTGGTGAGAAACGAGAGCTTCAGTAATGACAATCTTGTTTGCATTAATATGACATTCAATGGCAACAATGTTTCTAATAAAATTAAAATATAGTTTAATATCACAGACAGACATAACACATTGAACGATTTCCTACTCGCTAAGCTCAAAGTACTTTTCTTTTAAAAAACTGCACATACCTAACAACAGATGAATTTTACAAAAAAAAATGGCAAACAAAACGAGCGAAATTCGTTAACTGGGCTCAACCTGGTTTGACACGAAAATTACTCACACAGATGAAATAGAGTACAGAATCACGGTATTTTGTTCATAAAATCTCACAAATTTATAAATTTCGTTATTTCAAACCCGTTTTTTCATCTGTTTTTTTCGCACAAAATTGAACTCGAGAAAAAAACGAATCTTTGTCGTGTTTGAATTCATAAAGTGCGTGAATTTCGCTCATCAAAAATGTCGAACAAGTATGTTTCATTTTCGAGTATCGTTCATGCTTCGTGCCCATAGAGGACCACTGGTCGGTTGTTGGAATTTGTGGAATTGTGGAGTCCATAGTAGGCGCGACTTCCGCTGACTATGTATATCCGAATTTCCACTACACACTGCACCGCACACCGTTCATCGTAGCCTGTATCAGTCTTGTCAGCTTTCGGGGAAAGCCGTGTTCGTGTTCGGTACAGAACCTGTTTTGAGTCGCACTTTCATAGTGAGCAGACGCTCAGATAGACCCCCTTCCCTGTTAGCATACGACTAAGATCCCACCGGGGTTGGTTACCCGATTTTCATTATGGTTAGTCGTACCCCAGTCGGCACCGCGAGGAGGTAGGGATAGGAGTTACTGGACAAGAAGCTAAACGACCACAGGTAGGATCAACTTTATGCCTGCATGTACACAAAGTACCGATGGTACGCTTTGTCCAGTCGTTTACCAACCAAAAACAATCGTAAAACTGTTGAATATCGCCAAAACTACCGTATGTGATGTGCTCAGACCTTTTCGTGAGCGGAACAGCGTAGTCCGAGTGGCTCAAACGAAAAGTCGTAGTGAAACTTACAATCGTCGTCAACTGGATTGGAAAGCGTTGAGAAGTATCAAAGCAAACCCTGATGCCGGTACCGCTCGTAGTACTGTTCGAAGAATCCATCTGCGAGCAGGTTTTTGTTCGTATCGAGCAAACAACCAACTAAACAGAACGATGAAACATAGTCTGAATTCCAAAACTCACGCTCGGAGATTTTAGAGCATGTCTGCTAGGAATGCATCCCGGACAACATTAGGAAATGTTCCTAGCTTTCTACTCTCTACTTCATACTATCTATTCTATTACTCTCTACTCTTCACTTCCTACTTTCTACTCTTTACTCTTTACACTCTACTCCCTCCTCTGTATTTCTCACCCTCTACACTCAGGGACGATAGAAAAATGTTTTACTCAAAAAATCAATAAATTTGTGGTACACCTTTTCTTGAATGGTATGGTTCCCAGAGGAACTTTTACCGTCTCAACGAAGTACTACTTGCCTACATTTTAGTAATACTTAGTGAGGATTTCTTATGCCAAATAACACACCTTGAATGTGTTCTGAGTGGCGAGCTCTAGAATACGTGTGATCACAGCAAATCGGATGAAATTTCATTAATGAACGGGAATCGAACACGAACCTCCGGCAGAATATATTTCACGTTAACCTCTCGACCATGGGAACACGATGTGTCTTACTCCTACTCAGCGAATTCAGGAAAAAACTTCACTTTACGGGATAATTGGATTGTACTGTCCATGTTTAAAGAAAAACACCGTCCACGTATATTTTAATTTTTTTTTATTTGAAATAAGCTAAATTTGTTTTATTCTACATGTATATAAGCAACAAAGAATACATTGTTAAAGATTTTAAATAACATCCAAGTTTGTCCAAGTAAATGCATCCCTCGGTGTGGTCTTCCATCTATAAAGATAAATTCTATTAAAAAAATGCAAATAGTATACATGAGGTGAATACTTACATCGAATATCACTTGTGTTGCTTGATCCTACTCTCCTCAGGATTCGCTGGTTCGCAGTCTTCAACTTGCTTGAACGGTACCTCAGAACATTTCATGTAAGAAAAAAAAACATTAGCTAAATATTAAACGAAAAAGTCCACTAATTAAATGATACGAGATTAACGATCTAAACTAAATAAGAAATCCATAACAGGCAACTGAAAACATGACATAAAATAAAACATTAATCTCAACAACAAAAATTGCAACGAAACACCCAATAGTATACAAATATCATAACAATAAAAATGGTAACATCTAAATATTAAAGAGGAACAAAAAACGAACAATTGAATATCCCAAAAAATCAACTAAACTCATAACAATAGCTAAAGTAGAATCTGCACCATGGAATTGTATAACAAAAACAGCACAAAACAAAACAACAACTCGCAACAAGAAGAAAATCAAAAATAATACACACAATACAACTCAACACAACAAACATTCACCCCCACATTTAGTTCATATAATTAATTTAAAATGAGCTGATAACCGATTCCGTTACTTCGCCCACCATGAACAGTAGGAACCGGAAGCAGAATCGATTTATTAGGCTTACGCCTTTTTTTGCCTTCAATAGCTGATTCTCCTGCTGTAGTTTTTTGTTCTCTGCCTTCATTTTGCAGAGATCTCTCTCAGCTTTTAACTTCTTAAAAACTGCATAGTCGATCTCTGACATATTGCTTGGTTCCCAGTCGAACACATCTTCGTTGTCATCATCTAGATGTGTCTCACTAGGAACAAGCTGTGGCGGAGTTATATCCTCAATCCACTCTTCGGTTGGATCAATCCAATTCCCAAACCATACCTGGGTGTCCCTGGGAACCAGTTGTGGCGGCGTTACGTCCTCGATCCACTCTGCGCTCGGATCATTGTAGTTGAAATACCACACTTGATGCTTTTCTTCCGTTTTTTGATTGCTTGCATTTCCTCTCTCTGAAACGATTTTCCTTACCTTATTTGAAGAACGACGTTTTTCCGCCCTAACTCCAGTCTCCTGAGTGGCCCAAGAGCATTTGGGAATCTTTGATGGTGTGGGAATCCTCGAAGTAATTGGTCCTCGCTCCATTTCGGCTTCTGGTGATGATAATAGCTGCTTCTCTCATGTAACTATAATCATCAGTGAGCAAAATCGTCGCATCAACAAAATGCTTGCTTCGATTGAAAATTAAAATTCGGAAAATAGGATCCCGGCCTACCCTTGCATCAATTTTCATTCTGACATTATTTTATTGTTGTGTTTCATGCAATATCTTTCTCCCAAGAATTGTTAGTGAATTCCCATCGAAAAACGGTTCAGAGTGTTTTTCAAAGCAGAACTACATCGACCAGAAAGACATGGGGCGTACAATGACTTCCTTGCGCTTGCAACCAGTGTGGATAAAATCGCTTCATTACTCGCCCTGTCAACTGGAAAAGCTCTACCAAGTAATTTTGAATGTGATGCGAAATAAATTCTTCGTTTTTTTGTTGCATAAAAATAAGAATGGAAACATGGTTGTGAACTTTTTTAGATGCTGTAAGTGCGAACCACAACATAGAACATGGAATTTCTAGGAAGACTTGCAATGCAGCGTGTTAGAAACTGAACACTATTCAAGAAATTGATTGATTCGATAACATATTAAATTTTCTTAATTGATTCTACAGGGAATCAAGTGCTTCATTATTATTTTAGTTGTAACACGTGTACAAAAAGATTGAATTATATAACTTACCAACCCACTATTCTCTAAGGGAAAACAGAATTAAAAATTTCTAATGATTAGCCGGAAAATAATTCGGAACGGTACAACCAAAACTTCACCGGAACATACTTTTTGAAAATTTAACATTCCAGAATAAGCTTCCCGTCTCCGATATCATTCTTGGAAACTATCAAAAGCTCGTAGAAATATATCAATATGTCCCGAGTTTTGTGCGGAGTGCTTCATATTGCGAAACATTTCGATCAAATCGTCCAAGATGATTGCAGGAACTCCATCCAACATAGGTCATCTGGTATCCTTAGTGTATGTTCCGTTTGCCGTTCCATTTGGTAACATCGTATCCATTGTGCACGATTGGTAGCACCCATAACCATGTGTCTCCATCATGGTGGTCGCTTCGTGATCAGAAGGGTTCACAGTTAGCAGAATGGAATCGATTTCATCGGTGAATATAACACATAGTTGGATATTAACTGCTAACGAGAAAACGGCGGGTACTTATTTTTGTTGTATTGTTACATCTAGATTAATACTTGGAAGTACTTGATGTTTGAAATACAGAATAGAGATCGATATTTTACCTGGTAGTCCATACAGCACTACCGCTTAAGGTGCCTGATAATGCGATGAAGTCGAAAGCATATCTCGCTTTCATACAGGGGAAATTATACTCTTCTTAATCTCCCGACATACATGATCCAGTCCAGCAATGCTATTCCAACTCGTAATCATTAAGATCGCTCAGTGTCGACTTTTACATATTGGGACCCATTCTGGAGGTTAAATAAGTTAAGAATTCTTCAACGTTGGGAAGGGATTGCATTGTGTCTTGCGTATTTTGAAACACGTTATATTCCTCCAATTGCAAAGTATTATCATTTTATATGTTTAGGCGATAAATCCATTCATAATAATTATAAAACAGAATATACTCAATGTTTAAGCAATCAAGAAATCACCCTCATCATTTATATAATGAAAATAGAAATTAGCTAAAGCACTTGACTCTCAGGTATCTAGAGAGATACATATTCTCAGACGGAGGAATACAATCCATCTTATCCTTCTTGAGAATCTTATACTTACATTTTCTGAATTTTCTTCGTTTTTTCGATAGCCTTCTCTTTGCTGTGGTCATTATTTAATGATGTTTCTGGGACGCTGCGATTCGTTCTAGTTTATGAAAAAACTTTTTAATCCGATGTTATAAAACCACGTAAACGTTACAGTTTATTACACTTTACAAACAAAATAAATACCATTGCCAAATTAGTTGATTTGACTTTCACCTATCTCTGCCACTTCAAGGATTACCAAACCTTAATTCTTATAATCGATGTTACATTGAACAATCTGACGGATATCAGGAACCGTCCAAAAACCTCGTGGTTTTTAAAAAAACGATTATATATTTTTTATTCATGTTTACTCAGTATTAAAATTAGAAGCATGTAACCTGTTTTGTTATTTGTTTGTTGAAAAATACTGCAATTATTGTCACGCTAGCTGTAATGTCACGTAGTGCCTCGTCAAATACATTAGCGCCTATGTCAGTGGTCTAACAATTCATAGCGCGCTGGGCATAGTTCCAAAGCCGCATAGAGAGTTGCCACAATGATATTAGGTTAGCTGAGGTCAGTTAACTGGCTGGTGAGAAACGAGAGCTTCAGTAATGACAATCTTGTTTGCATTAATATGACATTCAATGGCAACAATGTTTCTAATAAAATTAAAATATAGTTTAATATCACAGACAGACATAACTCATTGAACGATTTCCTACTCGCTAAGCTCAAAGTACTTTTCTTTTAAAAAACTGCACATGCCTAACAACAGATGAATTTTACCAAAAAAATGGCAAACAAAACGAGCGAAATTCGTTTACTGGGCTCAACCTGGTTTGACACGAAAATTACTCACACAGATGAAATAGAGTACAGAATCACGGTATTTTGTTCATAAAATCTCACAAATTTATAAATTTCGTTATTTCAAACCCGTTTTTTCATCTGTTTTTTTCGCACAAAATTGAACTCGAGAAAAAAACGAATCTTTGTCGTGTTTGAATTCATAAAGTGCGTGAATTTCGCTCATCAAAAATGTCGAACAAGTATGTTTCATTTTCGAGTATCGTTCATGCTTCGTGCCCATAGAGGACCACTGGTCGGTTGTTGGACCTTATGGAATTGTGGAGTCCATAGTAGGCGCGACTTCCGCTGACTATGTATATCCGAATTTCCACTACACACTGCACCGCACACCGTTCATCGTTGCCTGTATCAGTCTTGTCAGCTTTCGGGGAAAGCCGTGTTCGTGTTCGGTACAGAACCTGTTTTGAGTCGCACTTTCATAGTGAGCAGACGCTCAGATAGACCCCCTTCCCTGTTAGCATACGACTAAGATCCCACCGGGGTTGGTTACCCGATTTTCATTATGGTTAGTCGTACCCCAGTCGGCACCGCGAGGAGGTAGGGATAGGAGTTACTGGACAAGAAGCTAAACGACCACAGGTAGGATCAACTTTATGCCTGCATGTACACAAAGTACCGATGGTACGCTTTGTCCAGTCGTTTACCAACCAAAAACAATCGTAAAACTGTTGAATATCGCCAAAACTACCGTATGTGATGTGCTCAGACCTTTTCGTGAGCGGAACAGCGTAGTCCGAGTGGCTCAAACGAAAAGTCGTAGTGAAACTTACAATCGTCGTCAACTGGATTGGAAAGCGTTGAGAAGTATCAAAGCAAACCCTGATGCCGGTACCGCTCGTAGTACTGTTCGAAGAATCCGTCTGCGAGCAGGTTTTTGTTCGTATCGAGCAAACAACCAACTAAACAGAACGATGAAACATAGTCTGAATTCCAAAACTCACGCTCGGAGATTTTAGAGCATGTCTGCTAGGAATGCATCCCGGACAACATTAGGAAATGTTCCTAGCTTTCTACTCTCTACTTCATACTATCTATTCTTTACTCTCTACTCTTCACTTCCTACTTTCTACTCTTTACTCTTTACACTCTACTCCCTCCTCTGTATTTCTCACCCTCTACACTCAGGGACGATAGAAAAATGTTTTACTCAAAAAATCAATAAATTTGTGGTACACCTTTTCTTGAATGGTATGGTTCCCAGAGGAACTTTTACCGTCTCAACGAAGTACTACTTGCCTACATTTTAGTAATACTTAGTGAGGATTTCTTATGCCAAATAACACACCTTGAATGTGTTCTGAGTGGCGAGCTCTAGAATACGTGTGACCACAGCAAATCGGATGAAATTTCATTAATGAACGGGAATCGAACACGAACCTCCGGCAGAATATATTTCACGTTAACCTCTCGACCATGGGAACACGATGTGTCTTACTCCTACTCAGCGAATTCAGGAAAAAACTTCACTTTACGGGATAAATGGATTGTACTGTCCATGTTTAAAGAAAAACACCGTCCACGTATATTTTAATTTTTTTTTATTTGAAATAAGCTAAATTTGTTTTATTCTACATGTATATAAGCAGCAAAGAATACATTGTTATATATTTTAAATAACATCCAAGTTTGTCCAAGTAAATGCATCGCTCGGTGTGGTCTTCCATCTATAAAGATAAATTCTATTAAAAAAATGCAAATAGTATACATGAGGTGAATACTTACATCGAATATCACTTGTGTTGCTTGATCCTACTCTCCTCAGGATTCGCTGGTTCGCAGTCTTCAACTTGCTTGAACGGTACCTCAGAACATTTCATGTAAGAAAAAAAAACATTAGCTAAATATTAAACGAAAAAGTCCACTAATTAAATGATACGAGATTAACGATCTAAACTAAATAAGAAATCCATAACAGGCAACTGAAAACATGACATAAAATAAAACATTAATCTCAACAACAAAAATTGCAACGAAACACCCAATAGTATACAAATATCATAACAATAAAAATGGTAACATCTAAATATTAAAGAGGAACAAAAAACGAACAATTGAATATCCCAAAAAATCAACTAAACTCATAACAATAGCTAAAGTAGAATCTGCACCATGGAATTGTATAACAAAAACAGCACAAAACAAAACAACAACTCGCAACAAGAAGAAAATCAAAAATAATACACACAATACAACTCAACACAACAAACATTCACCCCCACATTTAGTTCATATAATTAATTTAAAATGAGCTGATAACCGATTCCGTTACTTCGCCCACCATGAACAGTAGGAACCGGAAGCAGAATCGATTTATTAGGCTTACGCCTTTTTTTGCCTTCAATAGCTGATTCTCCTGCTGTAGTTTTTTGTTCTCTGCCTTCATTTTGCAGAGATCTCTCTCAGCTTTTAACTTCTTAAAAACTGCATAGTCGATCTCTGACATATTGCTTGGTTCCCAGTCGAACACATCTTCGTTGTCATCCTCTAGATGTGTCTCACTAGGAACAAGCTGTGGCGGAGTTATATCCTCAATCCACTCTTCGGTTGGATCAATCCAATTCCCAAACCATACCTGGGTGTCCCTGGGAACCAGTTGTGGCGGCGTTACGTCCTCGATCCACTCTGCGCTCGGATCATTGTAGTTGAAATACCACACTTGATGCTTTTCTTCCGTTTTTTGATTGCTTGCATTTCCTCTCTCTGAAACGATTTTCCTTACCTTATTTGAAGAACGACGTTTTTCCGCCCTAACTCCAGTCTCCTGAGTGGCCCAAGAGCATTTGGGAATCTTTGATGGTGTGGGAATCCTCGAAGTAATTGGTCCTCGCTCCATTTCGGCTTCTGGTGATGATAATAGCTGCTTCTCTCATGTAACTATAATCATCAGTGAGCAAAATCGTCGCATCAACAAAATGCTTGCTTCGATTGAAAATTAAAATTCGGAAAATAGGATCCCGGCCTACCCTTGCATCAATTTTCATTCTGACATTATTTTATTGTTGTGTTTCATGCAATATCTTTCTCCCAAGAATTGTTAGTGAATTCCCATCGAAAAACGGTTCAGAGTGTTTTTCAAAGCAGAACTACATCGACCAGAAAGACATGGGGCGTACAATGACTTCCTTGCGCTTGCAACCAGTGTGGATAAAATCGCTTCATTACTCGCCCTGTCAACTGGAAAAGCTCTACCAAGTAATTTTGAATGTGATGCGAAATAAATTCTTCGTTTTTTTGTTGCATAAAAATAAGAATGGAAACATGGTTGTGAACTTTTTTAGATGCTGTAAGTGCGAACCACAACATAGAACATGGAATTTCTAGGAAGACTTGCAATGCAGCGTGTTAGAAACTGAACACTATTCAAGAAATTGATTGATTCGATAACATATTAAATTTTCTTAATTGATTCTACAGGGAATCAAGTGCTTCATTATTATTTTAGTTGTAACACGTGTACAAAAAGATTGAATTATATAATTTGGTAACCCACTATTCTCTAAGGGAAAACAGAATTAAAAATTTCTAATGATTAGCCGGAAAATAATTCGGAACGGTACAACCAAAACTTCACCGGAACATACTTTTTGAAAATTTAACATTCCAGAATAAGCTTCCCGTCTCCGATATCATTCTTGGAAACTATCAAAAGCTCGTAGAAATATATCAATATGTCCCGAGTTTTGTGCGGAGTGCTTCATATTGCGAAACATTTCGATCAAATCGTCCAAGATAATTGCAGGAACTCCATCCAACATAGGTCATCTGGTATCCTTAGTGTATGTTCCGTTTGCCGTTCCATTTGGTAACATCGTATCCATTGTGCACGATTGGTAGCACCCATAACCATGTGTCTCCATCATGGTGGTCGCTTCGTGATCAGAAGGGTTCACAGTTAGCAGAATGGAATCGATTTCATCGGTGAATATAACACATAGTTGGATATTAACTGCTAACGAGAAAACGGCGGGTACTTATTTTTGTTGTATTGTTACATCTAGATTAATACTTGGAAGTACTTGATGTTTGAAATACAGAATAGAGATCGATATTTTACCTGGTAGTCCATACAGCACTACCCCTTAAGGTGCCTGATAATGCGATGAAGTCGAAAGCATATCTCGCTTACATACAGGGGAAATTATACTCTTCTTAATCTCCCGACATACATGATCCAGTCCAGCAATGCTATTCCAACTCGTAATCATTAAGATCGCTCAGTGTCGACTTTTACATATTGGGACCCATTCTGGAGGTTAAATAAGTTAAGAATTCTTCAACGTTGGGAAGGGATTGCATTGTGTCTTGCGTATTTTGAAACACGTTATATTCCTCCAATTGCAAAGTATTATCATTTTATATGTTTAGGCGATAAATCCATTCATAATAATTATAAAACAGAATATACTCAATGTTTAAGCAATCAAGAAATCACCCTCATCATTTATATAATGAAAATAGAAATTAGCTAAAGCACTTGACTCTCAGGTATCTAGAGAGATACATATTCTCAGACGGAGGAATACAATCCATCTTATCCTTCTTGAGAATCTTATACTTACATTTTCTGAATTTTCTTCGTTTTTTCGATAACCTTCTCTTTGCTGTGGTCATTATTTAATGATGTTTCTGGGACGCTGCGATTCGTTCTAGTTTATGAAAAAACTTTTTAATCCGATGTTATAAAACCACGTAAACGTTACAGTTTATTACACTTTACAAACAAAATAAATACCATTGCCAAATTAGTTGATTTGACTTTCACCTATCTCTGCCACTTCAAGGATTACCAAACCTTAATTCTTATAATCGATGTTACATTGAACAATCTGACGGATATCAGGAACCGTCCAAAAACCTCGTGGTTTTTAAAAAAACGATTATATATTTTTTATTCATGTTTACTCAGTATTAAAATTAGAAGCATGTAACCTGTTTTGTTATTTGTTTGTTGAAAAATACTGCAATTATTGTCACGCTAGCTGTAATGTCACGTAGTGCCTCGTCAAATACATTAGCGCCTATGTCAGTGGTCTAACAATTCATAGCGCGCTGGGCATAGTTCCAAAGCCGCATAGAGAGTTGCCACAATGATATTAGGTTAGCTGAGGTCAGTTAACTGGCTGGTGAGAAACGAGAGCTTCAGTAATGACAATCTTGTTTGCATTAATATGACATTCAATGGCAACAATGTTTCTAATAAAATTAAAATATAGTTTAATATCACAGACAGACATAACACATTGAACGATTTCCTACTCGCTAAGCTCAAAGTACTTTTCTTTTAAAAAACTGCACATGCCTAACAACAGATGAATTTTACAAAAAAAATGACAAACAAAACGAGCGAAATTCGTTAACTGGGCTCAACCTGGTTTGACACGAAAATTACTCACACAGATGAAATAGAGTACAGAATCACGGTATTTTGTTCATAAAATCTCACAAATTTATAAATTTCGTTATTTCAAACCCGTTTTTTCATCTGTTTTTTTCGCACAAAATTGAACTCGAGAAAAAAACGAATCTTTGTCGTGTTTGAATTCATAAAGTGCGTGAATTTCGCTCATCAAAAATGTCGAACAAGTATGTTTCATTTTCGAGTATCGTTCATGCTTCGTGCCCATAGAGGACCACTGGTCGGTTGTTGGAATTTGTGGAATTGTGGAGTCCATAGTAGGCGCGACTTCCGCTGACTATGTATATCCGAATTTCCACTACACACTGCACCGCACACCGTTCATCGTTGCCTGTATCAGTCTTGTCAGCTTTCGGGGAAAGCCGTGTTCGTGTTCGGTACAGAACCTGTTTTGAGTCGCACTTTCATAGTGAGCAGACGCTCAGATAGACCCCCTTCCCTGTTAGCATACGACTAAGATCCCACCGGGGTTGGTTACCCGATTTTCATTATGGTTAGTCGTACCCCAGTCGGCACCGCGAGGAGGTAGGGATAGGAGTTACTGGACAAGAAGCTAAACGACCACAGGTAGGATCAACTTTATGCCTGCATGTACACAAAGTACCGATGGTACGCTTTGTCCAGTCGTTTACCAACCAAAAACAATCGTAAAACTGTTGAATATTGCCAAAACTACCGTATGTGATGTGCTCAGACCTTTTCGTGAGCGGAACAGCGTAGTCCGAGTGGCTCAAACGAAAAGTCGTAGTGAAACTTACAATCGTCGTCAACTGGATTGGAAAGCGTTGAGAAGTATCAAAGCAAACCCTGATGCCGGTACCGCTCGTAGTACTGTTCGAAGAATCCGTCTGCGAGCAGGTTTTTGTTCGTATCGAGCAAACAACCAACTAAACAGAACGATGAAACATAGTCTGAATTCCAAAACTCACGCTCGGAGATTTTAGAGCATGTCTGCTAGGAATGCATCCCGGACAACATTAGGAAATGTTCCTAGCTTTCTACTCTCTACTTCATACTATCTATTCTTTACTCTCTACTCTTCACTTCCTACTTTCTACTCTTTACTCTTTACACTCTACTCCCTCCTCTGTATTTCTCACCCTCTACACTCAGGGACGATAGAAAAATGTTTTACTCAAAAAATCAATAAATTTGTGGTACACCTTTTCTTGAATGGTATGGTTCCCAGAGGAACTTTTATCGTCTCAACGAAGTACTACTTGCCTACATTTTAGTAATACTTAGTGAGGATTTCTTATGCCAAATAACACACCTTGAATGTGTTCTGAGTGGCGAGCTCTAGAATACGTGTGACCACAGCAAATCGGATGAAATTTCATTAATGAACGGAAATCGAACACGAACCTCCGGCAGAATATATTTCACGTTAACCTCTCGACCATGGGAACACGATGTGTCTTACTCCTACTCAGCGAATTCAGGAAAAAACTTCACTTTACGGGATAATTGGATTGTACTGTCCATGTTTAAAGAAAAACACCGTCCACGTATATTTTATTTTTTTTTTATTTGAAATAAGCTAAATTTGTTTTATTCTACATGTATATAAGCAGCAAAGAATACATTGTTAAAGATTTTAAATAACATCCAAGTTTGTCCAAGTAAATGCATCCCTCGGTGTGGTCTTCCATCTATAAAGATAAATTCTATTAAAAAAATGCAAATAGTATACATGAGGTGAATACTTACATCGAATATCACTTGTGTTGCTTGATCCTACTCTCCTCAGGATTCGCTGGTTCGCAGTCTTCAACTTGCTTGAACGGTACCTCAGAACATTTCATGTAAGAAAAAAAAACATTAGCTAAATATTAAACGAAAAAGTCCACTAATTAAATGATACGAGATTAACGATCTAAACTAAATAAGAAATCCATAACAGGCAACTGAAAACATGACATAAAATAAAACATTAATCTCAACAACAAAAATTGCAACGAAACACCCAATAGTATACAAATATCATAACAATAAAAATGGTAACATCTAAATATTAAAGAGGAACAAAAAACGAACAATTGAATATCCCAAAAAATCAACTAAACTCATAACAATAGCTAAAGTAGAATCTGCACCATGGAATTGTATAACAAAAACAGCACAAAACAAAACAACAACTCGCAACAAGAAGAAAATCAAAAATAATACACACAATACAACTCAACACAACAAACATTCACCCCCACATTTAGTTCATATAATTAATTTAAAATGAGCTGATAACCGATTCCGTTACTTCGCCCACCATGAACAGTAGGAACCGGAAGCAGAATCGATTTATTAGGCTTACGCCTTTTTTTGCCTTCAATAGCTGATTCTCCTGCTGTAGTTTTTTGTTCTCTGCCTTCATTTTGCAGAGATCTCTCTCAGCTTTTAACTTCTTAAAAACTGCATAGTCGATCTCTGACATATTGCTTGGTTCCCAGTCGAACACATCTTCGTTGTCATCCTCTAGATGTGTCTCACTAGGAACAAGCTGTGGCGGAGTTATATCCTCAATCCACTCTTCGGTTGGATCAATCCAATTCCCAAACCATACCTGGGTGTCCCTGGGAACCAGTTGTGGCGGCGTTACGTCCTCGATCCACTCTGCGCTCGGATCATTGTAGTTGAAATACCACACTTGATGCTTTTCTTCCGTTTTTTGATTGCTTGCATTTCCTCTCTCTGAAACGATTTTCCTTACCTTATTTGAAGAACGACGTTTTTCCGCCCTAACTCCAGTCTCCTGAGTGGCCCAAGAGCATTTGGGAATCTTTGATGGTGTGGGAATCCTCGAAGTAATTGGTCCTCGCTCCATTTCGGCTTCTGGTGATGATAATAGCTGCTTCTCTCATGTAACTATAATCATCAGTGAGCAAAATCGTCGCATCAACAAAATGCTTGCTTCGATTGAAAATTAAAATTCGGAAAATAGGATCCCGGCCTACCCTTGCATCAATTTTCATTCTGACATTATTTTATTGTTGTGTTTCATGCAATATCTTTCTCCCAAGAATTGTTAGTGAATTCCCATCGAAAAACGGTTCAGAGTGTTTTTCAAAGCAGAACTACATCGACCAGAAAGACATGGGGCGTACAATGACTTCCTTGCGCTTGCAACCAGTGTGGATAAAATCGCTTCATTACTCGCCCTGTCAACTGGAAAAGCTCTACCAAGTAATTTTGAATGTGATGCGAAATAAATTCTTCGTTTTTTTGTTGCATAAAAATAAGAATGGAAACATGGTTGTGAACTTTTTTAGATGCTGTAAGTGCGAACCACAACATAGAACATGGAATTTCTAGGAAGACTTGCAATGCAGCGTGTTAGAAACTGAACACTATTCAAGAAATTGATTGATTCGATAACATATTAAATTTTCTTAATTGATTCTACAGGGAATCAAGTGCTTCATTATTATTTTAGTTGTAACACGTGTACAAAAAGATTGAATTATATAATTTGGTAACCCACTATTCTCTAAGGGAAAACAGAATTTAAAATTTCTAATGATTAGCCGGAAAATAATTCGGAACGGTACAACCAAAACTTCACCGGAACATACTTTTTGAAAATTTAACATTCCAGAATAAGCTTCCCGTCTCCGATATCATTCTTGGAAACTATCAAAAGCTCGTAGAAATATATCAATATGTCCCGAGTTTTGTGCGGAGTGCTTCATATTGCGAAACATTTCGATCAAATCGTCCAAGATAATTGCAGGAACTCCATCCAACATAGGTCATCTGGTATCCTTAGTGTATGTTCCGTTTGCCGTTCCATTTGGTAACATCGTATCCATTGTGCACGATTGGTAGCACCCATAACCATGTGTCTCCATCATGGTGGTCGCTTCGTGATCAGAAGGGTTCACAGTTAGCAGAATGGAATCGATTTCATCGGTGAATATAACACATAGTTGGATATTAACTGCTAACGAGAAAACGGCGGGTACTTATTTTTGTTGTATTGTTACATCTAGATTAATACTTGGAAGTACTTGATGTTTGAAATACAGAATAGAGATCGATATTTTACCTGGTAGTCCATACAGCACTACCGCTTAAGGTGCCTGATAATGCGATGAAGTCGAAAGCATATCTCGCTTTCATACAGGGGAAATTATACTCTTCTTAATCTCCCGACATACATGATCCAGTCCAGCAATGCTATTCCAACTCGTAATCATTAAGATCGCTCAGTGTCGACTTTTACATATTGGGACCCATTCTGGAGGTTAAATAAGTTAAGAATTCTTCAACGTTGGGAAGGGATTGCATTGTGTCTTGCGTATTTTGAAACACGTTATATTCCTCCAATTGCAAAGTATTATCATTTTATATGTTTAGGCGATAAATCCATTCATAATAATTATAAAACAGAATATACTCAATGTTTAAGCAATCAAGAAATCACCCTCATCATTTATATAATGAAAATAGAAATTAGCTAAAGCACTTGACTCTCAGGTATCTAGAGAGATACATATTCTCAGACGGAGGAATACAATCCATCTTATCCTTCTTGAGAATCTTATACTTACATTTTCTGAATTTTCTTCGTTTTTTCGATAGCCTTCTCTTTGCTGTGGTCATTATTTAATGATGTTTCTGGGACGCTGCGATTCGTTCTAGTTTATGAAAAAACTTTTTAATCCGATGTTATAAAACCACGTAAACGTTACAGTTTATTACACTTTACAAACAAAATAAATACCATTGCCAAATTAGTTGATTTGACTTTCACCTATCTCTGCCACTTCAAGGATTACCAAACTTATAATCGATGTTACATTGAACAATCTGAAGGATATCAGGAACCGTCCAAAAACCTCGTGGTTTTTAAAAAAACGATTATATATTTTTTATTCATGTTTACTCAGTATTAAAATTAGAAGCATGTAACCTGTTTTGTTATTTGTTTGTTGAAAAATACTGCAATTATTGTCACGCTAGCTGTAATGTCACGTAGTGCCTCGTCAAATACATTAGCGCCTATGTCAGTGGTCTAACAATTCATAGCGCGCTGGGCATAGTTCCAAAGCCGCATAGAGAGTTGCCACAATGATATTAGGTTAGCTGAGGTCAGTTAACTGGCTGGTGAGAAACGAGAGCTTCAGTAATGACAATCTTGTTTGCATTAATATGACATTCAATGGCAACAATGTTTCTAATAAAATTAAAATATAGTTTAATATCACAGACAGACACATTGAACGATTTCCTACACGCTAAGCTCAAAGTACTTTTCTTTTAAAAAACTGCACGTGCCTAACAACAGATGAATTTTACAAAAAAAATGGCAAACAAAACGAGCGAAATTCGTTAACTGGGCTCAACCTGGTTTGACACGAAAATTACTCACACAGATAAAATAGAGTACAGAATCACGGTATTTTGTTCATAAAATCTAACAAATTTATAAATTTCGTTATTTCAAACCCGTTTTTTCATCTGTTTTTTTCGCACAAAATTGAACTCGAGAAAAAAACGAATCTTTGTCGTGTTTGAATTCATAAAGTGCGTGAATTTCGCTCATCAAAAATGTCGAACAAGTATGTTTCATTTTCGAGTATCGTTCATGCTTCGTGCCCATAGAGGACCACTGGTCGGTTGTTGGACCTTATGGAATTGTGGAGTCCATAGTAGGCGCGACTTCCGCTGACTATGTATATCCGAATTTCCACTACACACTGCACCGCACACCGTTCATCGTTGCCTGTATCAGTCTTGTCAGCTTTCGGGGAAAGCCGTGTTCGTGTTCGGTACAGAACCTGTTTTGAGTCGCACTTTCATAGTGAGCAGACGCTCAGATAGACCCCCTTCCCTGTTAGCATACGACTAAGATCCCACCGGGGTCGGTTACCCGATTTTCATTATGGTTAGTCGTACCCCAGTCGGCACCGCGAGGAGGTAGGGATAGGAGTTACTGGACAAGAAGCTAAACGACCACAGGTAGGATCAACTTTATGCCTGCATGTACACAAAGTACCGATGGTACGCTTTGTCCAGTCGTTTACCAACCAAAAACAATCGTAAAACTGTTGAATATCGCCAAAACTACCGTATGTGATGTGCTCAGACCTTTTCGTGAGCGGAACAGCGTAGTCCGAGTGGCTCAAACGAAAAGTCGTAGTGAAACTTACAATCGTCGTCAACTGGATTGGAAAGCGTTGAGAAGTATCAAAGCAAACCCTGATACCGGTACCGCTCGTAGTACTGTTCGAAGAATCCATCTGCGAGCAGGTTTTTGTTCGTATCGAGCAAACAACCAACTAAACAGAACGATGAAACATAGTCTGAATTCCAAAACTCACGCTCGGAGATTTTAGAGCATGTCTGCTAGGAATGCATCCCGGACAACATTAGGAAATGTTCCTAGCTTTCTACTCTCTACTTCATACTATCTATTCTTTACTCTCTACTCTTCACTTCCTACTTTCTACTCTTTACTCTTTACACTCTACTCCCTCCTCTGTATTTCTCACCCTCTACACTCAGGGACGATAGCAAAATGTTTTACTCAAAAAATCAATAAATTTGTGGTACACCTTTTCTTGAATGGTATGGTTCCCAGAGGAACTTTTACCGTCTCAACGAAGTACTACTTGCCTACATTTTAGTAATACTTAGTGAGGATTTCTTATGCCAAATAACACACCTTGAATGTGTTCTGAGTGGCGAGCTCTAGAATACGTGTGACCACAGCAAATCGGATGAAATTTCAGTAATGAACGGGAATCGAACACGAACCTCCGGCAGAATATATTTCACGTTAACCTCTCGACCATGGGAACACGATGTGTCTTACTCCTACTCAGCGAATTCAGGAAAAAACTTCACTTTACGGGATAATTGGATTGTACTGTCCATGTTTAAAGAAAAACACCGTCCACGTATATTTTGAAATTTTTTTATTTGAAATAAGCTAAATTTGTTTTATTCTACATGTATATAAGCAGCAAAGAATACATTGTTAAAGATTTTAAATAACATCCAAGTTTGTCCAAGTAAATGCATCCCTCGGTGTGGTCTTCCATCTATAAAGATAAATTCTATTAAAAATTGCAAATAGTATACATGAGGTGAATACTTACATCGAATATCACTTGTGTTGCTTGATCCTACTCTCCTCAGGATTCGCTGGTTCGCAGTCTTCAACTTGCTTGAACGGTACCTCAGAACATTTCATGTAAGAAAAAAAACATTAGCTAAATATTAAACGAAAAAGTCCACTAATTAAATGATACGAGATTAACGATCTAAACTAAATAAGAAATCCATAACAGGCAACTGAAAACATGACATAAAATAAAACATTAATCTCAACAACAAAAATTGCAACGAAACACCCAATAGTATACAAATATCATAACAATAAAAATGGTAACATCTAAATATTAAAGAGGAACAAAAAACGAACAATTGA
>NW_026599820.1:0-21910 GCF_029784135.1 Toxorhynchites rutilus septentrionalis
AATGAGTTCTCGCGTTTCCTACCAGTTTCGTCCGGTGTGCCACAAGGCTCAGTATTGGGACCCATTTTATTCTGTACGTACATCAACGATTTGCCATCTGTAATCAAACATTGCTCGGTACATTTATTCGCTGATGATGTACAACTCTATTTTAATTGTAAAAACTTAAGCGCTGAATCTGTAGCTAATCGCATCAATGAAGATTTGGAAGCAATTCGAGTATGGTCCAACGATAATTCATTAAAGTTAAACGCAAGCAAAACGAATGCTTTAATGGTTTCACGGCAAGGCATGGAAATTAATCCTGAACTTTTCGTTGGAAGACAACCGGTTAATTACGTTGATTTCGCCACTAGCCTTGGATACATAGTGACAAATACGTTTGAGTGGGATAAGCATGTTTTGAGTCAATGTGGAAAAATTTATGGAATCCTGCGTACACTGTATCTTAAAGCAAAATTGTTAAACAGTGAGACTAAGCTCAAACTTTTTAAATGTTTCCTATTACCATATTTCATCTCATGTGACACTCTCTTCTTTAATACATCAGTTAGAACTCAAGAAAAATTAAGAGTTGCATTGAATGCATGTGTGCGTTTCGTTTATAATCTCAATCGATACGACCACGTTACTCGTCACCATAGTTCATTGCTTGGATGCTCTTTTTACAACTTTTTTAAGTACCGTTCTGACATAATTATGTACAACTTGATATCTAAGAAATGCCCAAAATATTTATTTGAAAAATTAAAACCATTTAGAAGCATCAGAGCGAAACAATATGTTATACCTTCACATCACACTGCACAATATGCCAAATCATTTTTTGTAAGGGGTGTAGTATATTGGAATTCTCTGCCAAATTCACTGAAAAATATTAACACACTGGGTATGTTTAAGAAGCAATGCAAATTATATTATTAGTTGATTACGTAGGTTTTTTTTTTAAATTTTTTATTATTATTTGTGTAATGTAGATTAAGATTTCACTGTACTCCATTAAAAGAAGAGAAGAACTGTGTAGCATTAAAAGATAATTGTCTTACGCTGCAAGAGTATAATAAATAAATAAATAAATAAATAAAATAATCACGGGACCACTTTGTCCAAAATCTATCACGTAAATGATTTAAATACTGATGTCGGGATAAACGGTTCACTGCTATATCAGAATACGATGGTTTCAAAACTGGCTCCAACGGTTTACCGAACATCAGATGAGCTGGAGTTATCGGAAGTGTTTCGTTGGGATCATCAGATAACGCATAAAGTGGTCTGGAATTCACTATAGCTTCGATATGCGTTAAAACGGTACCGAACTCTTCGAACGTCAAAATTGCGCTGCCTAACGTACGATGTAGATGACGTTTGACCACTTTGACACTTGCCTCCCACAATCCGCCAAAGTTAGGGGTTCTAGGCGGAATGAATTTCCATTCTATCTCACGTTTAAGTAGAAAATCGTCAATTCTAGTCTTTGAAGTTTCTTCACGGAACATCACGAATAATTGGTGTAACTCCTTAGCAGCGCCAACAAAATTGGTTGCATTGTCCGACAGAATTTTACGAACCATTCCACGTCGGTTGATAAATCGATCCAAAGCGGCAAGAAAAGCTTCGGTCGTTAGATCCGAAACCAACTCGAGATGAATAGCTTTCGTCGTGAGGCACACAAACAATGCGATGTACGCCTTAATATGTTTCGGCTTGTATCTTCCCTCTTTCACTATAACAGGACCAGCATAGTCCACACCGGTGAGCTCGAAAGCTGCAGCTAACGTCACACGTTCCTCTGGTAAATTTCCCATTAATGGCTGCACTGCTCTCGGATTGGCCCTAAAACACTTCACGCAGCTGCGTGTCACTTTTCGAATAACAGAACGAGCTTTTACAAACCAGAATTTTTGTCTTATCGCTGCCAGCAAACCGGATGGTCCCTCGTGAAGTCTCTCCTCATGATATTGTCGAATCAGCATCTCCGTCACCCGATGATTATGTGGAAGAAGCAATTGATGTTTGGCATCGTACGGTAATTTAGAATTTTGTAGACGTCCGCCGACGCGTAGAAATCCTTTCTCGTCCACAAAAGGTTGAAGATTTGCAAGTCGCTTGGGTAACTTATTTCTCTGAATACACTGGATCTCTTCATTTAGCGCAGTATTCTGAAGTACTCGTACTATATATCCCATCGCATCCCGCATATCTTGTACAGAAATGTATTGGGATTTGTTTCGCTCTTCCTTCGCCATACATAGTAGTCGAGTGAATCTCACCACCTGTGCCAAAACACGTTGCAATTTTGAAAACGTGCCGCACCGCTCAAATATTGGTTCATCTTCGAAATTTGCCACTGGATTACTAACAGTCGGTCTTCTCATTTCTGGTAATTCGTCATTTTGTAATATTGGTGTCTCCAGAATTTCGTAGTTGGTAGCTTGCAAAAACGGCGGACCATTCCACCACATGTCAGATCGTCGTAAACTTTCTGGATGACAGCCTCTGGAAACCAGATCTGCTGGATTATTTTCAGATCTTACATACTTTCACTCATAATCGTTAGTAAGTCCATATATCTCTATAACTCGATTTCTCACGTAGGTTTGAAGTTGATTGGGATCCTTTTTTATCCACGCAAGCACTATCTGACTATCCGACCACAACTTGACATCATGCACTTTTATTTTCAAAATAGGTATCACTAGGTTGATCAATCTTGCCAATAACAATGCGCCACACAGCTCAAGTCTAGGCATAGTAAGACGACGCAAAGGACTAACTCTGGACTTGCTACACACTAGTCTAACTAACACTGTTCCCTCCGTTTGAACACAACGTAAAAACACACAAGCGCCATAAGCAGTGCACGACGCATCGGAAAAGTCATGAATTTCAATGCGATGAGCATCAGAGATTACGACACATCTCGGAATTTGTATCTCGTTCAACTGCGGTAGTGACTGATGGAACACGATCCATCTTTTCAACATCTCACCTTCGAGGGCCTCATCCCATCCTAACCCAGCAGCCCACAATTGCTGCATAATGGACTTGGCTGACACTATTACTGGTGATATGAGCCCGAGCGGGTCAAACAGTTTGGCAATTTGGGATAGAACATGTCTTTTTGTCACTTTCGCATCGGATTGCATCGTTTCCGGACTTCTACAAAACAGGAACTGGTCAGTTTTCGGATTCCAAAGAACACCTAAAGTTCGAATCGTTTCACTCGCTCCAGAATCTTTTATGTGCACTAATTTCTCACGATCTTGATCAGGAACACCATCGAGCACCTCGTTGTTGTTAGAACACCACTTCCGAATAGGAAACTTTCCGTTCATCATAAGTTGCTCAATTTCACATCGCAATTGCTTCGCAGATGATAGCGTTGAAGCACCACTCAGAATATCGTCCATATAACAGTCTTCCAATATCACTTCGGCAGCTGCAGGAAAGTTTCTACTCTCATCTCGTGCCAGCTGAACCATTGATCTCACTGCTAAGAACGACGAAGGAGATGTCCCATAGGTTACCGTTGACAACTCTAACACTTTTATTTTTTCTGCGGGCTGGTCACGCCAGAAAATTCTTTGGTATCTCGTTTGTTTTGGATCGATCTTCACCTGCCTATACATTTTCTCAACATCTGCTGAAAATGCATAAATGTGTTTCCGGAAACGCAGTAGTATGGCAAATAAATCGTTTTGGATTTTGGGACCGATCATTAGCACTTCATTCAAGGATAATCCATTTGACTTCGCCTTACCATCAAATACCACACGTAGCTTTGTGCTGGTACTTGAAGGTTTGAGTACAGCATGATGTGGAAAATAATAATTCTGCTGTCCTGGTGGATCGTTCTCCTCGTGAATCTCGTGGCAATGGCCAAGGTCCTGGTATTCCTTGATGAAAGTTTGGTACATCTCTTTCATAATTGTATCATTGGATAGGCGCTTTTCACTTGACAGGAATCTCTTCATCGCTAAAGATCTGGAATTACCTAGTTGGTTAATGGATTCGCGGAAAGGTAATTGGACCACAAATCGACCATCTTCATCACGACGATACGTTCTGCAAAAATGGTCTTCTATCTGTTGTTCTTCACTATTTGGCATTTTCTCCTCAAAAAGCTCTTCTTGCACGAAAAACCTTTGAATCTCTTTCAACAACGGATCCTCATTGGTGGCACACAACACGTTAACAGCTTCGGTCTCGTACTTGAGAGCACCAGCAAAAACCCATCCAAATTGTGTCTCGTACAAGCTTGGAAGACCTTCGGCCAATTTCAGTTGATTTTGTCCCAAAATTTGGAAAAATAGTTCGGCCCCGATCAACAGATCCACATCTCTTGGCTCATTAAACATTGGATCGGCTAACACAATACCTGGCGGAATATTCCATTCAGAAATGTCAACTGGAGCAGAAGGA
This sequence comes from Toxorhynchites rutilus septentrionalis, assembly GCF_029784135.1. NCBI lineage: Eukaryota > Metazoa > Arthropoda > Insecta > Diptera > Culicidae > Toxorhynchites > Toxorhynchites rutilus. The sequence goes on from NW_026599820.1 coordinate 4,426, forward strand.
ACTTTTCCTGTCACTTTTCTTGTCACTAAACAGTCCACGTCACTTTGGAACCCAGTATAGTCGGAAAATAGGCGCATAATCACATGATGTAGGATTCTAGACTTGGCACCACCTACACCAATAACTGGAACGTTCGCAGGATACTTTGGAAGCGCCAGTAAGTGAATAGCAGACTCAGATACCAGGTTAACTTGAGATCCGGAATCGAGAAGGGCACGTAGCTTAAATATTTTCCCACTTTTTGATGCTACACTCACCAACGCAGTCATCAAAAGAACTTGTTTTGTTGGTCGTTGAATGCTGGAACATGCTGTAGGCACTGGACTTTCGGGAATAGCTGACACTGATGCTGTCTTTTCCGAAGTATTTGAACTTTGCGACTTAGGTTCGGTACAAAATTCGCGCTCAAAGTGCAACATTGTGTGGTGCTTTTTACCACACTTCGAGCATGACTTATCTGAAGGACAGTCTCGAATTTGATGGCCTTTACGAAGACAGTTGAAACACATCCCAATTTGCTTCACCTTGCTGACACGCTGACCAACATTCATTTTCAGGAAAGAAGAACACTTGTAATTAAGGTGCGACCCTGTGCACACGTCACACACGCTATCTGATGGAACGGATGTCGCTGGATGAGATGTTCTCGGTGACCAGCTGGGCTTCCCCGACTTAGGAAGTTTTTTGGCTACGTTTGAAGAGGACGTCTTATCTATCTCACACCTTTCGAGGACCTGACAATAATTCCTGAGAAACTTTAGGGATTCATCAAAGTTCGGAAGTTCCCCATGTTCCAAAGTTTGTTCCCACTGCTTTCTCGTTTCTCCATCGAGGCAAGATGTCAGCAGCTTCACAACGATAAGACCAGCTGTCCCATCGACGCTTTGCTCCATAAATCGCAGCCCCTCTACATGACGATTGCAATTGTCGATCAAGTTTCTCAGTTCTTTCCAGCACTGCTTAGATATTGGTTTCATCGACAATAAACCGGAAATGTGGGTGTCGATGATCACTCGCGGGTTCTCAAACCGCTCCTCTAACAACTGCCACGCTTGTTGATAGTTGTTGTCGTTAATGATTCTGGCATCCAGGATGCCGGAAGCTTCACCAATTAACGCTCTGTCAAGGTATTGCAGTTTTGTTGCATCGGAATCACCACACTTACCTACCAAATCATTAAACAGCGCCTTGAACTTTGGCCACGCTTCATACTTTCCGTCGAATGTCGGAATCGGCGTCTTCAGAGGTTGTTGGGTAACAATAACTTGAGGAGATCTACGGTTGTTATGTGTTGGATCGGCACGAAAGAAATCCAACAGATGATTGAGCTTCTCCAAAGCATCAGTATGAATGCTGTCAAACTCATCCAACTCTCGTCCTGGTCTTCTGTTTTCCCAAAACTGGGACACTGAGCCATGATCAAATCATGTTTCGCCATATACTCCGCATAATGCAACTCTAGCTTCTTCTCATACGCTTTTAACTGCGATAAGTTGGTATTATCGTTTTGCTCTATCGCATCACTTAGCTTGTTGATAATCACCGATACTCGCGCCTGCACTCGGCCTCTCTGGTAAACTAATTGTTTAAATTGCTCCATGGTTTCTCTCAATTGCTCTCAAATGGCAACACTTTCGCTAACACAACTCAAATGTTCAAAACTTCAAAATAACACTGTTCGGAAGTTCACACTGCGTATGAAGGCTCACACTTTATTAATCGCGGAAGGATGTATCACACTCAAATCCTTTAATAATCGCGAATACACGTATCACACTGGTAATTATCCGGTTCGCATGGGACCAAATGTTTTGTCTCAACACAACACAAAGTCGCTGACGATCGCACACTCAGATCGCAGCTTGCTCTGACTCGTCGAAGGACCACGGCGCACATTCGCCGTAAAACAACACGAAATAAAGTCAATTTTTACCCTAACTTTTAGCGGCACACAGCAGAACTAGCAGAGAAATTTCAGCGGCTAAAACACGCCATTAACCGCTGCACAACACGATGCTGGCAAAAGGACGACAGGATCGAACACGTTCGTTGCTTGTTTGTCGCCCGGTGACTCACAAGACAACGGAGGATGGAAATTACGTTGGTCGCCCTGTTGACCAGATTGGATTTCACTGCTGCTGCTTCACTGGGACACTTCTTCAAAATAAGGCAATTTCAATTTAAGATCCTACTCCTTTAATTGTCACAAACAGAATGAGGAAAAACTTAAATCTACACATCCTTACGCACTAACAGAATAAGAAAAAGAAAAACTTAAAACTACACTTCTCGCTATGTATGTGTGTACGACTGCATCGACGAGTGCAGCCGATTACATCTTCGTTTCTTCCGATTGCATCATCGTTCTCCCCCTGTTCGTCTGCAGCTGGCTCGGGTCGCGTTCGTCGCGAACAAAGATGAAAAATTCCAAAAAATGATTTTTTTTTCTAAAAAAGCGAATTTAAAAAAAAGGGTGGGTCATGTCGGGGACATAACCGGAGAGACGTAGGACTACACCAAGGGGTGTCCATTATTCGAATATCATGGAGCACAGATTCCAGAATGATCAACTTTTCATGTACAAAATTACAGAAAAAAAATCAAATGATAAAATAAAACCTCAACACTCAGCAAACACTCAAACGTTTAGATTCAAATACGAGGAAATTTTTTTGTCTTCCTCCTTCACCTTGTCCATACGCTTCGCCCGTACCCTTGGTTGCTTGTAATGAATAGCTGTTCGCTGCGGGAGCACCGACAAAATGTATGGGAAAGTAGGGAATTCTTTCTTCCAATTTTTCATCAATTTGAACTTTATATGAGCTGAAAACCGTAATGTGTAGCATATAAACAATTGCTGAGTATATTTCCTATCAATATGTGTATTTGGAACCAAAATCCATTTATTAATTGAGGAGGTATTAGCGTTCAAAAACTGAACACCGAAATATGAAAATGGGCCCCTATATTGAAAGGTTACACGTAGTCCTACGTCAAAAAGTATAATAATATTAGATGTACCGGTAAGTATCTTCGATTTTACAACAGACGGCGTAACTTGATTATTATTCCAGTGAAGGGATCCGTGAATTGCCAGAAAGATGGGAACAATTGTGACTAGCGATGGGCAATACTTTGAATATTAAAATTGTAACCATTTCTGTTACTGCTCAACATAACTCTTAAAGGAGCAGTACGAAGAGCAAACGTGCAAAGAAACGGTATGATCATCACGAAATCTCACATGCTCCTTGGTTTTGCGGACGGCATTGATATCATCGGTATCGACCGTAGGGCCGTGGAGGAGGTCTTCAGGCCTTTTAAGAGCGAAGCGGCGAGGTTGGGAAGTATCATCAACTCTGCCAAAACAATGTACATGGTGGCTGGCAGGAAGCGTAGAAGTTCCGGTGGTGTTGATGCTGAAGTAGAGATTGATGGGAAACGATTTGAAGTGGTTGATGAATTCGTTTGTCTTGGTACGCTTGTGACATGTGACAACGAGTTGCAGGCGCGAACAGGGCCTTCTACGGACTACGTAACCAGCTAAGGTCCCGTAGTTTGCAAACTCACACAAAACTAGCGCTGTATAGAACGTTGATCCTCCCTCCCTTTACGGACATGAAGCATGGACGCTGAAGGAAGCTGACCGACGACTGCTCGGAGTTTTTAAGCGTAAAGTTCTACGACCGATACTTGGCGGTAAATTGGAAGATGGAGTGTGGCGCAGGCGCATGAATCACGAGTTGTACCAGGGATACAAACATTTTTAAAGGTAACACGGCGTGGCAGGCTGCAGTGGGTTGGACATATAGCCAGAATGCCTGACGAGAGAGCCACCAAAACTATTTTCAGCAGAGAACCAAGAAAAAGCCGTCGACTTCGTGGTAGGTATCGCACTCGGTGGATGTGCGCGGTGGAAGAGGATGCTCGATTTGCTGGTGTACGAGGTGACTGGAGAACGGCTGCCCAAGAAAGACGAAGCTGGACATCTCTAATTCGTTAGGCCCTAGTCCGATGTACGGTCCGTTGACCAACAAAGTAAAGTAAAGTAAGTAACCATTTTCGCAGAATAAAGCATTATTTTTTGAAAAAAATGAAAAAACTTACCGGTATTGGAACAGGTATAACTCAGATTTACTTATAAGTATATTATATTCATATTGATTAGGCTTCCCGAACAACTCGTGGTTGAGTGGCTTTTCAGGTGAATATAAGATTATAATAATTGCTATTTAATGAAATGAAAAAATCAAGCTGATTTTTGATTTATAAAAAATGATCGAACCTTAGATTTAACTCCACTCATCAAATTCTGCACAGTAGTCTTTGTGCACTTTCTGGACGCTGCAGACCAATACTTCTTGAACTCTGACATATCTTCAGACACTGTACCTTCCTTCTTGATATCGGCTTTGACAATTGCCCGGAAACTATTGAAGAGTGGATTTTCGGAAACTATTGTAGAGAGGATTGACATAATGTGCCGATGCAAAATCCGGCCAGAATAGAGGAGGAACCTCGTGCTTTCTAGTAAGTGGAAGCAATCTATTCTTCAAGCTTTCTTCCACATAAATTTGAGCATTCATAGACCCTTTTGTGAAAAAAGGTGATGATCGCATGCCACACGTGCAAATGGCTTGCCAAACGAGCACTTTTTGGTCAATTTTTTCCATCGCAAAAGTTGTATCCGCCAATCGTACACTCTCTCCAATCAATTTGGTATAAAATTGAGGTTCCGGGAGCGTTCTGGAATCTTCTTTGACGTATGTTTCGTCATCCATGAGGATGCATTGCTTGGGATTGTTCAAAATACGCTCGTAAAGCTCTCGAGCTCGTGTTTAGCGCGATCTTGCTGCTCCGGTGTTTGTTTGGCCACTTTTTGCTTTTTATTGATCTTTAGACTATGTTTAATCCGCGGAATCATCCCAATACTTGGTTTGAACCTCTTGGCCAAATAACGAATAGATGCAGACCTGTTTTCTGAATTTTCCAATTCGGGATTACGGGGTTTTCGTCCACTTCTGCTGAGATTCTCTAAAAAACACTCATTACCGAACTTTGCGACGATTCGTTTAACACTTTCTGGACAAACTTTGATTTTTTTTTGCTATTTTGTGGTATGTAATACCCTTTTCGGCGCACAAATTGTGCAAACTTTTCTTATTAGTTTTCAAATCAATCCGTGATTTTTTCGAAAACAATTTTATGACCGCGACTAAACGACTTGTATTTTAATTTTTGACATGCAAACAAAGCGTGCTCTGATTACACGACAAGAAAAGTTCACCCGTTTGTGTGTAATAACGTGTCAAATGTTTGAGACTACTTTTCGATACACTCTTCAAGCAACTTTTTTCGATCATAACAAGTGGAAAAAATGATGAAAATATTTTTTGAAAGAACATACGAGCACTCGGAGTCTTTGAATGACGGGTGTTAAGAACCATCTTCGGCGGTGTGCAAGAAGAGGCGAAGAATGAACCACGAGCTCACGCAACTCACCGGTGAACCCAGAAAGAAGTCCAGAAAGTGATCAAAGTTGGAAGGATACGTTGGGCAGGACATGTTGTAAGAATGTCGGACAACTATCTAGCAAAAATAGAGTTCATCGGGAATCCGTCTGTTACGAAACGAAGCGGAGCGCAACGAGTAAGGTGAATAAACCAAGTGGAACGGGACATGGTGAGCAAGAGGTGCCCGAGGAATTGGAGAGAGAGAGAGATAGCCACAAACTGAGTTAATTGAAGAAGATTTGTGAATCAGGCCATGTTGTAATAGCGTTAAGCCAAAATAAATAAATAAATGAATAAATAAAGCGCAATCATAAACTATGCGAGAGTTCCACCAAAATTGAAGCACTGTATAGGAATGGAAGAATAAAATGACAAAGATAATTTTCTTTTTAGCTCTAAAGTAATACCTTAACGTTGATTTGTAGCTTTCCGAAAGTAGGAATATTTAATTTTTACTAATACGAGTTTCCACTATACAATGTAATAGTCAAAATGTTTCAAAACATTGGAATAAATGCTAAACAAGAGAGTAGCGATTTTGATTATTACTTAGTTAACGACACCCCTTCTCGAGGTTATTCTATACGAACATTGCGCCGCCGTGAATTCCGCGTAAGCTCTCTCGACACCAACCGCAAAAGCAACAAAAGTGCCAATAAATCAGACACAATCAGCATATAAAATACATTTTCCCATCCGGAAGACGATACGAAGCCAGCCAGTAATGGTCCTATCGCGGCACCTATTGGATTAAAATGCAGTATGTCAACAACGAAAACAAATATATTTGAGTAGTACATGTAAACACCAATGTATCGTGCATTAGCCGTACTGTATATAACATTCCAAATGATAGGGGAAAGTCGGGAGAGGCGGATATGGTAGGAAAGACGGACACTCCTGTATAATTGATAAATTACGTTTTTATTTTAAATTGTAATGATGTACAAACTTGAAATACAGTGTATCAATACCTTTGACACTTTCTGATAACACCTAGCTGGCTTTCTGTTAAAATTGTAAATAAAAATAAAAAAGTAACGTACGAAGAGCAGCTCGATGTAAATTTTCGTCTGCAGAAAATGAGGTTTTCATTTTTATCGAGTTATTTTTGGGGTATTTTTCGTAACGTGAATGTTTTACCATCTTCCAGTTTATCGAATCAGCGATGAAGTTTTCTCATTTTACTCAAGAAATATTTACGAAAATAAAATATTAATCAAGTCGGGTAAGACGGACACTCCACCGACAAAAGACAAACATTTTGTTTTGAAAACCATTTGATTATCTTCTCTTTCATTTATTAACAGATGCCCACTGACTACGATTGCAAATGCAACCACATATCATGGACGAATCAGCAGAGCGATTCTTAAAACGTAATCCGAATTGGTCATACCAAATGCCGGAAGCTATTTTAGACTTGAAAAAATGAGAAAAAATACAAGCCCTTCTAGGTGATTTTAGTCTAGCCTTTTGTTAGATCATTTTTAAGGCATATTTGAAAAACTTAAATTTTCAGTAAGTGTCCATCTTTCCCACCCCAGGTGTCCGTCTTTCCCAAGTGAATTTAATTTTTTCAAAAATGTAGAACACATTCATTTTTCAAAATTCCTGCCTCAAAGATAAATTTTATTATAAAAAAAAGACCTAGACTATCAATTTGTGGTGGGATGGCTATATATTTTTGTGAAATCCACGTAAAAAATCTACTTTTACTTAGGGTGTCCGTCTTCCCCTAATTGAATTGATTTCGCTACAGAATTTAAAATTTTGTTGCCAACTACGAGATGATTCGTGAACCAACAACAGAGTGAATGTACGGCCTGCATATTTTTCATATAATGGTGACTACAAATTTTGGAACCAATGAAATACGAATAACGGTTCTTCATCGCCAGTCGGTCAACATATACTTACCGATAGATCCAGTTCCATCTATAATAGCCGTTACAGTCGCCAAAGCCTTAGAATTTCCGTTAGAGCGATGTTGACCTAGAAGTAGTATAGCTTTGTTAGCTGTATTATTATAACCATTGTCAAGCGAACAAAAAGACTTGTAACGCATCATTATCTATTTCCAGGGCTTCCAGGGCCGTTTGAACGGTTTTTTCTGTTTATTTACCTATTTCAAATCAGAATGGTACCCACGTTCGAACGCTTATAAATATTAACCCCTTAGCGTACTACAAAAGGCACAACGTTTAAAAATAACACAACAGAATAGGTTTACGTTCTATTTGATTCATGCGTGGCATACAGATTTTTCTCGTTTTATTTGTTCGCGACTCTACACTCTTTATGTGTGGAATTTATATTGCAATTGCCATATAATCAACGGTAGACGGTCATCTATATAATCGGATAGCTTTCACATTTTCCAAGGATGGATCTGCTAAAGCGATAAGAGGACGGCCAAATAAGAAATGTGCTGATGGAATTACCTGCAGATCTGCTGGATCTCTGGAAATGGTTAACAAAGATCTAGAGTTTAAAACTTCAATTATTTCGATTAAAACAGTGATCAACTTTTCGAAAATCATCTTTGCTGTTCCGACAAAATTTTTTTTTGCAGTTTTGACACATATTACCCAAAGTCCACCGAACTCTGGAGTATCTGGTGGTATAAAATGCATTTCGATTTTACGTTTCTGGCAGAACTGTTGAATTCGATTTAAATCTTGCTGGTTTTGAAATTGGAGGTAGATTTTATGAAGTTCGTTGTGAGCAGTTCGAAAGTTCGGTCGGGTTTGGTCGGAAACATCGAATACAGGCTGCGGGTTGTCTTTCGAACTTTATTCTCAGAGAATTTGGCATTCCCTCATTTGCCTCTCGGAATGACGTTAGATGGTGATAGAATCAAATTGGAAACTTTTGCTTGCGCCAGCGAGTGTCTCTGTAAAATCATTCGTTTTTCACTCAAATAGTAATCATTGAGCCTCGATCGCGGCAGTAAAATATAGGTAGATAGTTGAAATTGAGTTGTTTCCTGTGCACTACTGCAATGACGCTTTTTTGTTTCTAGTATGGAACGATCCAAGCTAACGCAAAAGACCATATTAACGCAAGTTATTGGTGAGCAGGAAGGTGGATTCATGTGCACTTGAATGCTGACAAGGGAAAATTAAATCATACATACAAGCAGATTCAGTCTATTTTGACTCGCTCGTTATTTTGTTTCGTGCGATCCTTCCAAAGGAGTATTCATTCATTCAATGTTGTTTTCCACTCTTTGTTTTGTTATGTTCACTCTCAGTCCCGATTGAAGATGATCGGGGAGTGAAAAATGATTAATCGTGAGCAGCAGCACCGGTTTCATATCTTTTTTTTTTTTTTATTCAGTTCATTTATTTGTAAGGCTCAATCGCATAAGCTTTGCGGAGCCGCTAATTCAAGGTTTGTTTATACAAAGTTTCAACTAATTTCTATGTTTAGTAGGATTCGACCGAATACTCGCGGTTTACTCGAGGTTAAAAGGGCAACATTTTTGTGGGACGGGTCAGGTTGGGGATATGGATATGAGGTATCGTTGTCTCAACCGAGGGTTGCCGCACGCACTGTAGCATTGTGCATAATGACCAGGGATAGCATCTGGTGTTCGACTAGCTGTCGAGGGTGGGCGACGGTGAGATGGGGGGACAAGACAAACAAACTAATAACGAAAAAGAAAAACACAAAAGCATTAAATACTTATACTAGACCGTTTCACAAACATATAGATCAACTGCATATAGCAGATGTCGTGAGTTCCCAACACGTCTCTAACAGGAACATAGGGTTGTCTTCCTTGGACCTCAAGGGCATTCAAAAGGTACTCTCTGGCTGCGTAATTATCATTGCCAAACTGCGTGATCGATGTCATCGTAACCGTTTCCACACCGACAGACGTTGCTTTGAACAAGATTTATTCTGTGGAGATGCACATCTAGCGAGTAGTGGTTGGACATAAGTCTACTCATTACACGAATGAAGTCACGACTTAAGTCCAAACCTTTGAACCACGCTCTCGAAGAAACCTTTGGAATAATTGAATATAACCACCGCCCAAGACTTCCAGTGTCCCAATCGGTTTGCCAACTCAAGAGGGAACTCTGACGCAGTAATTGGAAAAATTCATCGTATGAAATCTGTCTATCAAACAATTCGCCTTCCTGGGCACCCACCTTTGCGAGAGTGTCCGCCTTCTCATTGCCAGGAATTGAGCAATGAGAGGGGACCCAAACAAAGGTTAACTTATAAGATCTTTCGATCAGTGCACTCATCTGCTGTCTCACTTTTGTGAGGAAATAAGATGGGTACCTACTAGTTTTCATCGACTGGAGAGCCTCAAGCGAACTGAGACTATCCGAGAAAATGAAGTAATGGTCTGCAGGCTTGTTGGAGATCATCCCCAATGCGAAGTCGATTGCTGCCAGCTCAGCAACATAAACGGAACAAGGTTCCTGCAGTTTACGGAAGGCGCTTGAATTTTCATTGAAAACACCGAAGCCAGTGGATCCATTGAGGCGAGACCCATCAGTGAAGTATCTTTTCATGCAATTGACTTTTTGGTGCTTTCGGTTAAAAATACGGGGAAGGAAAGTTGGTCGAAGCTGATCTGAAATCCCAAGTATTGCTTGTTTCATCGACAGATCGTATTCAATTGAGGAACTGCTGATGGTGAAGTGAGCACGGTCTGGAGTAAACGATGGAAGACAAATATCTGATGAAATATAGTGATGATAAATTCTCATAAACCGAGATTGTATATTTAGATGAAGCATTTTATCAAAGTTTTCAATCACAAGTGTGTTCGTGATACCGCATTTCACCAGTATTCTGAGAGAAAGTTCCCAGAATCGGTTCTGTAGAGGAGTTACTCCTGCCAGGACCTCGAGACTCATGTTATGCGTTGAGTGCATACAGCCGAGAGCAAGGTTTCATATCTTGTGTACAGTTACAGGAACAAGTCGTATAATGATACCGTCTAGTGATTTTCAATGTCGATGCGTTGTTGATATTTGTGAATGATTGTACGCCATTATCAGTATTTATTCGTCGATATATTGAATATCCGCTTACCCTTGCTTGTGATCATGTCGTTAGTGAAATCTTTAGCAAACATTTTCTATCTACCATGAAAGTCGATCAAAGTTTCAGATCGCCATGTTTGTGGTAAAAGTATCTAACAATCGCTCATATTCCGGAATACGATAGGTTTGAAACTCATACAACTCATACATACATAGTACACATTGGGGTGAAAATGGTCATGTCAAATTTCAAAAACCTGCGCAAAATTTCAGCTCAACCGGAAATGATTTAGGGGTGCACTGAAAGTTTTCATTTTTTGACCCTCGAAAATCTCCTCAATTTTCATTATTAGTTTTGGTTTTGAAAGCGTATTCCACCCGAAAATAAATTACTATTTTCGCTTCACATTAATTGAACACGAAGACCCAAATTCTAGTCGTCATAGTCCATCTATAATTGCGCGGCAATGTTACCACTTTGCACAACTTGATTGGAATTTACTCGACCGGGTTATAGAATGCAAAATTTCGATCCGTTCGGGTAGTTCTGTCGTATTTAGGAATTGGATTGTTGGCACAGCTCACGACATCATAGAATCACGTTCTCCTGACCGCGTCAAATCATCATACGACACTCATAAAAATCCATCGAGCGCACTCTTTTGTTTGTTTCATCTCATCTAACTACATGTTCAATCAAAAATGAGTAATGATGTTGATAATGAATGAAGTACCTGTGCCGAATTTTCGCTGTTTAATGTTTATGCAATATCCGTGTTGTCCCTTCAGAGCAGCCGGGGAATTTTTCATCAATGAAATTTCTTCTGAATTACACTGTGGTCATACATATTTTAGAGCTTGTCACTCAGAAGACATTCAACTAAAATTATCTAAAATAAATCTATATACGTGCTCAGCAGCCGGTGATTTATCTAGATTGATGACAATAGCGCAATTGTCATTTTGCAATCGGATCATGTGGGATTTGGAGAATTTCCAATAATTCATTGTGCTCATTCAAAAAGGCTTCCAGCTCGCCGGCGATGCGCCTGGCTTTAGGCGAATTGAGGTTATTTGCGCATGTGTGGACGTAGCGCCATCTGTCATTTGACCACGTAAAAAAATCGTACTGTTGAAAAGCGAACGATGGTTAAATTATTTGTATATTGTTTATACAAATATGATAAAATCGCGATTAAAAATAGGGAATAGGGTTAAAATTTGGGGTATGTGTATGATTTAACGCCAAATTTAAAAAATATTCTGATTTTTTCCTGCATGAGGTCACTCCAATTTAAATATATTGTAACCGGTATCGTAGCGGTATTATATATAATTTACGACCTATACTCATGCCTACCAAGTTTTTTTTGTGTATAATTTCATTAAAATCGGTAGAGTCGTTTCGGAGGAGTTTGACCACAAACACCGTGACACGAGATTTATATATATATATACAGCCATTCCATGCCAAACCGATATAGTGGTTCTCAGATTTTCGTCAAAAATGGTAGTTTCGTTCTTTATCGCAAACAATTAGACCCGTATTTTATTTTTTTTTTGTTAGGTTACACATTTTCATTTTAGGGTGATCCGTAATATCGATATTTTTCAAAAATTCGTAACTTGTGAACTACTAAACCGATTTAGACGGTCGACATACCAAATTAAAGCTCATAAGTCACTCATAGTCATTCTTGGAAAAATGCTACGCTTGTAAAAAAATCAGGGTTTGGATTTGTCATTATTGAATGTATTTGTTTTTTTATAGTTTTCATGGTCTCGGGACCAAGGGCGCTATATTTTTTAAAATTTGTTTGATTTTTCGGACCATCTTTGAAAAATAATAACTCAAAAACGAAAAATACGCCTCTCTGGTTTCGAGACAATCATTAATGTCGAAACCAAAATAAAAATTTTGTGCAACTCTGGGTTTGATATGTCGATCATTCAAATCGGCTTAGTAGTTCAAAAGTTATGAATTTTTAATATATATATATATATATATATATATATATATATATATATATATATATATATATATATATATATATATATATATATATATATATATATATATATACATATACAGGTCGGACTCGATTATATATAGTTTGGAATTTTTTTTTTGTATTTCAAATATGCCTTATTTCAAGAAGAAATGTAACCTTTCAACGTTAAGGTGAAGTTTTAGTGGCTATTACATGTACAGTGGGGTAAAATCGTGTTTTTTGAAGATTTAACAAAAAAGATAAAAGATAGAAGTTGGGTGTCAAAGAACAAATTGTAGAGCGGTTAAAGAACTTCAATTCAATTGACAGAAACAACCTAGTTTAATATAATTTTTAGGATAAAATCAACACATTAAAAATTATTGACTTTGAAGTTTTTCACTTCCAAAATGTTGATTAAATTCACTAATTTAGTTGTTCTTCTACTGTATCCTATATAAAATTTTCTCATCTTTCAAATGAAAGTATCAGAATCGTCTTCCGTTGCGTACTTTTTAATTTAGAGCCAATTTGAGGCAACAGAGTCAGAAACAAAAAAAAAGTTCTATAGCTCTGTCATTGTTGAAATTCGAACATATGCGTAGGAGGTTTTTTTTCATCAAATATGATCGTCACCTCCCGAGAGAATATGAATTTAAATTTATTTTTTTCATGTGAGAAAGGTGTTTTCTGACTTTTAGGGGATGAATAATGAATCAAATTCCTCTTTTATTTTCAAAAAAGCAAAAATACATGCAAAACAAAAATAAAAAAAAAATTTGACTCGATTATATACAGTGAAAAGAAATCAAGAACTGTATATAATCGAGTCCGCGCTGTATGTATATATATATATATATATATATATATATATATATATATATATATATATATATATATATATATATATATATATATATATATACATATATATATATATATATATATATATATATATATATATATATATATATATATATATATATATATATATATATATATATATATATATATATGCTTCGCGAAATTCCATCGCAATGGCCGATCATAAATTGTAAAACGTTTAGTATAAGTGTATGTGTGACACTATCTGGTAGTAATTTTGTTCGAAATAGCTTCGAAGCAGCTAAACAAATTATTTCAATCTACAAATACTCAAATAAATCGACAAAAAATATCTATTCGCGCATTATTCCAGAACGGATCTTCCGATTTGAGCTGTCTTTTTTTGGATTATTAGTCTAATTGAAATTCGCGTTGATGCATTTAACTTCGTGTGAGGTTGATTTGAATCAAAAATAACAATAGAGAAACTTCATTCGCTCTCCATTAGGCGATCTTGGATCGATATTTAGAGCATCGATCTTTTTCTTTCAGATTTCCGATTTTTTTGATCGATTCTTTGTACTCCAAAAAATGCAAGAATCGAGTTTTTTCTTTTCGATTATTTTGATCTTTTTTTTGTTTTTTTAGAGAACATTGATTTTAATCTCACAAAAAACACCTGAACAATTTCATAGACATAGATCCTTTTCAAGGCTTTGAAATTAGTGAGGGTAAAATAGGTCATTACAAAACAAGTGGTCACAAGTTATATTTACACCATCACATTCACTAGACTGACAGTAAAAATTGTGACGAAATTGGATAGTGACATAAGGTCCACCCGAAACGTTCTTTCCTAGAACTGGCAGTACAATAATTTTTTCGACTAAATGCCAGATGCATGGCACTGTTGGATTTTAGGGAATTATTGTCAGCGAGATTCTGGATCAGCTGTTGAACTTCTAATAACATTTTTCAACTGATTTATTTAATTGAATAATTCCTTTACGTACAAGATCAATGCCCTGGAAAATACAATTTTCCTAGGCTTTCAAGTTTCTCTGAACTTCATGCTGAAAATCAATCAATGAAATGCCTTTGATGTTTTAACAGAAATGTGAAATGTTCATTCCATGTTTAAAGAAAAGACAACACTTATACATAATGAGCAAATAAATTGGAAAAGAAGGCATTCGATTTTTCAAAGATCGATTCATCGAAGATTGATTCTCTGGTACCGATTTAATCGGTGAATCGATCACTACGTAGTTTAGAAAATCGATTTATCAAGACCGATTTGTCTGAAGATCACCCAATCCTACTCTTCATATACACTTTTTACTATTTTACCCATACAGAACGCAGGAGCCATCTTGTCCAGGGCTACAGAGAGCAGTATTTAGCATATCTCATTTCCCTTCGGCATCTTTTATCATGATATGCAACATGCAACGACTAATCACCCCCTTTCTGCCATCATCGCTCTATTGTACCACTGGTGGAGTGCAGAAACAATACCCAACAATCAAGCCACCAAATTATTAACATAGAGATTAACCCTTTGCGGTCGTATTAAATTACATGCAAGATTATGAAAAATAAATATTTTTTAATTTTTTTAGGTACTATATATTAGGATGGCAATGGATGTATGGAAAAAATGTCATCAACGAATTTCAAAAACCGACCATGTACGCTTTGTTTATTGGCCAAAAAATGATCTGTTCAAAGTTTCAGTTCAATGGGACATGATTTAAGGGTGCCTCAAGGCGCTCAAAGTTTTGATTTTGACGTAGAACTACGTCTTTCATTAAGGGTTAATAACTATTTTTGCCGGGAACGGATTTGGACGATTTACATACCAAACGAATCGGAAATTCGCTAAGGTTTTTTTTTATGCTATATATTACAATTCCAAGGCGTGAAAACGGTTTAATTTGATGAAAACTAGAAGCATTTCCATTTTCCCATGCATTTGTCATTTGTGAGCTTCCCTACACATGCCTCCAAAACGAGCAACTTATCCTCGACCAACGAAGGGGATTTAAAGACTCCGTGATCAAGGAATAGAAGAAGAAGAAGAGGAATAACGAAGGGGAATATTTGCCTAGAGCATAACTATTGGATCTCGCTGAGACAAACTTTCAGTATCGTTCTAGATATAAAGCAAAGAACATCGCTTGTTCTTCCCTTTTTTGCGTCATCACATATCTTGACATGTCACCACATGAGGTGTGGACGCGACTAAATTACTAACTCGCTGATGTCTCTGGCATTGCAATCATTACATCAAACTGACGCCATTTCATTAAGGTTCTGAACTACACAATTGTGTGGGGAATCATCAAACTAGGCTATCATCGGTTCACCAAGAAAATAATTGTTCAGGAATTTTGTGTGTGATTTGGTTTCGCATGACAGCAACAAAACTATCCCCATCAAGGATGGCAGCTAAACTAATCGAGATCGGAAATATTATTAAAAAGGACTTCTGTTGAGAAAAGCGCAAAGCGACTTGAACAAAATACCAGCGTAGTTCTACGTCAACAATGTGATCGTGTCTCGGACACAACTTCCTAAACATTTTTTCATCCTCGAAAATCTTCCAAGGGGGTGTGAAGGAAATTTGGATAATCGATTTTTTTTCGATCCGAAATGACTAAAAAATGCATGAAACGCCGAGATCTGGTGCCATCTCGAAAAAAAAATTTGGCCGAAAATCAACCTTTTGAGACTTAGCCTGGGAGGCAATGAAGGTATGGGAAAAAAATTATCGAATTTGAAGAACCGACCATGTACATTTTGTTTATTGACCCAAAACAATGACCTGTACAAAATTTAGTTCAATCGAACATGATATACGGGTGGCTCAAAGCACTCAATTTGTTTTATTTTTTGGCCACTCAGGGTCCAAAAGGTCGATTTTCGGGCAAAATTTTTTTTCCGAGATGACACCAAATCTCGATGTTTCATGCATTTTTAAGTCATTTGGCAATGGAAAAAAAATTCGATTTTCCAAATCCCCCCTTGGAAGATTTTTGAGGATCAAAAAATCAAAACTTTTAGCGCTTTGAGGCACCCCATAAATCATGTCCGATTGAGCTGAAACTTTGCACAGGTCATTTTTTTGGACCAGCACAAAATGTACATGGTAGGTTTTTGAAATTTTACATGACCATTTTCGCTGCCACCTTAATATATACGAGAAGATTTTTTTAAAATGAGATTATTCCGATGACATAAGACACTTATGCAAACAATTATTCTGCTCTTTAAAAACAATTACTTTAATATAATTGAAACCAGTAGTTACTCAAATAATGATTTCTGTGTATCCAATATGATCAGAACTTTTCACTTTAGATAAACAAAGATTTTGTCGCTTGAGACACTTATGCCATTATTCAAATAACATAAGACATTTATGCAAACAATACTTCTGATACTTAGGAACAATCCATAGTGTTACAATGGATAAATTCTGCTGTTATGATTTTTGTCCCACATTCCTATGCGTTTAACGCACTGTGTGTTGTCTTGTGTGGGTGACTACTTTGTTTGATACTGAGTACCGTTATTTATTACTCATAGGAGCACCGTATTAATTCGTGAGCAGGTTCGCTAGACATCAAGCTTCGCTTAGGAAATGCATAATCTGATGCTTGGTTGAGTAAAATATAATTTTAGCATGGTTTCTTGTTGTGGTGGCTGAGAGCAGACAAACGACCACAAAGAGTTAATAATGGAGTTTTACAAACATATCAAAAATCAATTTGTAGCCTGACGCAATCCTACGTGATATGAGGTCGTGTCTCGGACAAAACCTTCCTGTAACTTTTTTTATGGCCGAAAAAACAGTAAATATTGCTACTGAACAAGAAATTGTGAGAATTATCTGTGGTGTAATCAACACCGGGCTTATTTGAATGGTCGAATAGTTTATATTTAACCAAGAACGATGCGTAATATATGGTAATTGGGACAATGCTGCCGTAATTGGTGAGAATGAATATTGGGTCACGACTTTGTATATATCTACATCGAGCCCAGAAAGAAAGGTCTGGGTTCCTGGGTTCCTATTCTAAATTGCTTGGTGCTAAAGGTGTTCCATTGTGGATAGGTCAACTTACCTAGTTCAGCGCTA
>NW_026599821.1:0-21906 GCF_029784135.1 Toxorhynchites rutilus septentrionalis
TCATCATAATCAAACAAACAAATTAAACTAATAAAAACAACTTAGCTCAATTCTTTCCAAGTGTCAAAAATTTTTACACCCCCTAAATATAAAAATATTTTAACTATAAAAATTTTTCAATTAATTTATAAAAAAAATAATTAATTTAATAATACATTCATCATAATCAAACAAACAAATTAAACTAATAAAAACAACTTAGCTCAATTCTTTCCAAGTGTCAAAAATTTTTACACCCCCTAAATATAAAAATATTTTAACTAATAAAATTTTTCAATTAATTTATAAAAAAAAATAATTATTTAATAATACATTCATCATAATCAAACAAACAAATTAAACTAATAAAAACAACTTAGCTCAATTCTTTCCAAGTGTCAAAAATTTTTACACCCCTAAATATAAAAATATTTTAACTAATAAAATTTTTCAATTAATTTATAAAAAAAAATAATTAATTTAATAATACATTCATCATAATCAAACAAACAATTAAACTAATAAAAACAACTTAGCTCAATTCTTTCCAAGTGTCAAAAATTTTTACACCCCCTAAATATAAAAATATTTTAACTAATAAAATTTTTCAATTAATTTATAAAAAAAAATAATTAATTTAATAATACATTCATCATAATCAAACAAACAAATTAAACTAATAAAAACAACTTAGCTCAATTCTTTCCAAGTGTCAAAAATTTTTACACCCCCTAAATATAAAAATATTTTAACTAATAAAATTTTTCAATTAATTTATAAAAAAAAATAATTAATTTAATAATACATTCATCATAATCAAACAAACAAATTAAACTAATAAAAACAACTTAGCTCAATTCTTTCCAAGTGTCAAAAATTTTTACACCCCCTAAATATAAAAATATTTTAACTAATAAAATTTTTCAATTAATTTATAAAAAAAATAATTAATTAATTTAATAATACATTCATCATAATCAAACAAACAAATTAAACTAATAAAAACAACTTAGCTCAATTCTTTCCAAGTGTCAAAAATTTTTACACCCCCTAAATATAAAAATATTTTAACTAATAAAATTTTTCAATTAATTTATAAAAAAAAATAATTAATTTAATAATACATTCATCATAATCAAACAAACAAATTAAACTAATAAAAACAACTTAGCTCAATTCTTTCCAAGTGTCAAAAATTTTTACACCCCTAAATATAAAAATATTTTAACTAATAAAATTTTTCAATTAATTTATAAAAAAAATAATTAATTTAATAATACATTCATCATAATCAAACAAACAAATTAAACTAATAAAAACAACTTAGCTCAATTCTTTCCAAGTGTCAAAAATTTTTACACCCCCTAAATATAAAAATATTTTAACTAATAAAATTTTTCAATTAATTTATAAAAAAAAATAATTAATTTAATAATACATTCATCATAATCAAACAAACAAATTAAACTAATAAAAACAACTTAGCTCAATTCTTTCCAAGTGTCAAAAATTTTTACACCCCCTAAATATAAAAATATTTTAACTAATAAAATTTTTCAATTAATTTATAAAAAAAAAATAATTAATTTAATAATACATTCATCATAATCAAACAAACAAATTAAACTAATAAAAACAACTTAGCTCAATTCTTTTCTCGACGCGCAACCAATATTAATAATTTTATTTTATATTTAAAATTTTATATTTATATATAATTATTTAATATTAAATTATATATTTTATTAATTAAATATTTTTTACACTCCCTTTATATAAATTATTTATAATATATATATATATTTATAATTATATAAATTAATTATATTTATTTATTTAATATAAATAATTTAATATAATATAAATAAATAAAATACAATGAATATATTTATATATAAATTATTTATATGTATATAGATCTTTTTTTTCTCTGTAAATATAGGCGAATAGGCATATAAATAATACACTAACGATAATATAATCCTTATTAATTAATTCTCTTAATTTATATATATAATATATTTATTAATAGATCTAAATATATATATATAATAGATGAATATATTATTAAATATTTTATTAATTTATATAATACATTTATATATATATTAAACATTTATATAATATATATATATATATATAATTAATTCTAAAAATAATTATTTAAATTTAATTTAAATAAAAAATTTTAAAAATAAACATTTATAAACTTTATTTTAAATGCCTTTCAAAATTAAATCTTAATCATGTTATTTTTTTTTTACTTATAATAATAAAAAAAAAAATAAAAATGAATTGCCTGATAAAAGGATTACCTTGATAGGGTAAATTATAAAAATTTAATATTTTTATTCATTATATTTAATAGAATTAAACTATTTCTAAAAATTTCAAAAATTTTTGTGCATCATACACTAAAATATATTTTTATAATTCAATTATATTTAAAAAGATAAGCTAAATTAAGCTACTGGGCTCATACCCCATTTATAAAGGTTATAATCCTTTTCTTTTTAATTAAAAAATTTTCAAATAATATTTTTATAATAACATTAATTTTTGGAACTTTATTAACAATTTCTTCAAACTCTTGATTAGGAGTTTGAATAGGATTAGAAATTAATTTACTTTCATTTATTCCCCTAATAAATGAAAATAAAAAAAATATATTAATATCCGAAAGAAGTCTAAAATATTTTTTGATTCAAGCTTATGCTTCTTCTATTTTATTATTTTCAATTTTATTATTATTATTATTCAATTTTAACTTAATTATTAAAAATAACGTTATTCATTTAATAATTTATTCAACTTTAGCATTAAAAAGAGGAATTGCCCCCTTCCACTTTTGATTCCCTGAAGTAATAGAAGGATTAAATTGAATTAATAATTTAATTTTAATAACATGACAAAAAATTGCTCCCTTAATAATAATTTCTTATAATTCAAATTATAATTTATTATTCATTTTTATTTTTTTTTCTATAATTATTGGAGCATTAGGAGGATTAAATCAAACCTCCTTACGAAAATTAATAGCATTTTCTTCAATTAATCATTTAAGATGAATATTAATAGCAATAATATATAATGAATATTTATGACTAATATACTTCTTTTTATATTCTTTCCTATCATCTTCTATTATTTTAATTTTCAATAATTTTAATTATATTATTTTAATCAAATTTATAACTTTTCATTAATAAACCCAATTATTAAATTTATAATTTTCATTAATTTATTATCTTTAGGAGGACTCCCTCCATTTTTAGGATTCTTCCCTAAATGAATAATTATTGAAAATTTAACAAAAATAAATCATTATTTTTTAATATTTATAGCAGTTTGTATGACTTTAATTACATTATTTTATTATTTACGAATATCATATAGAATTTATATATTAAATTTCTATAAAAATTCATGAATTATAAAAAATTTTAATAACAATTCTCTTCTAATTTTATTTATAAATTTTACCTCTATTATAGGATTAATAATAATTTTCTCATTTTATTTAATCTTATAAAGAGTTTAAGTTAATAAAACTATTAGTTTTCAAAGCTAAAAATACTTGTAAAATCTTTTAATTCTTAAACTTTAATAATTATTCCTTATTCCTTCAGAATTGCAATCTAATATCATTATTGACTATAAAGTTTGATTAAAAAGAAAATATTCTTATAAATAAATTTACAATTTATTGCCTAAATTTCAGCCATTCAATCGCGACAATGGCTATTTTCTACAAATCATAAAGATATTGGAACTTTATATTTTATTTTTGGAGCATGAGCAGGGATAATTGGAACATCAATAAGAATTTTAATTCGTTTAGAACTAAGACAACCAGGAATATTTATTGGTAATGATCAAATTTATAATGTAATTGTAACCGCCCATGCATTTGTAATAATTTTTTTTCATAGTAATACCTATTATAATCGGAGGATTTGGTAATTGATTAGTACCTTTAATACTAGGAGCTCCTGATATAGCATTTCCACGAATAAATAATATAAGATTTTGACTTCTTCCTCCATCTATTACATTATTACTCTCAAGCAGAATAGTTGAAAATGGGTCAGGAACTGGTTGAACAGTTTATCCCCCTCTTTCATCTAATATTGCTCATAATGGATCATCAGTTGATTTAACAATTTTTTCTCTTCATTTAGCAGGAATTTCTTCAATTTTAGGAGCTATTAATTTTATTACCACTATTATTAACATACGACCTGAAGGAATTTCTTTAGATCGAATACCTTTATTTGTATGATCAGTAATTATTACAGCAATTCTTCTTCTTTTATCTTTACCCGTATTAGCAGGAGCTATTACTATACTTCTTACAGATCGTAATTTAAATACTTCATTTTTCGACCCAATTGGAGGAGGTGATCCAATTCTTTATCAACATTTATTTTGATTTTTTGGACATCCAGAGGTATATATTTTAATTCTTCCAGGATTTGGAATAATTTCTCATATTATTACTCAAGAAAGAGGTAAAAAGGAAACATTTGGGACTTTAGGAATAATTTATGCTATATTAGCTATTGGACTTTTAGGATTTATTGTATGAGCTCATCATATATTTACAGTTGGTATAGATGTTGATACTCGAGCTTACTTTACTTCAGCTACTATAATTATTGCAGTTCCTACAGGAATTAAAATTTTTAGTTGATTAGCTACTCTTCATGGTACTCAATTAAATTATAATCCTACATTATTATGATCATTAGGATTTGTTTTTTTATTTACTGTAGGAGGATTAACAGGTGTAATTTTAGCAAATTCTTCAATTGATATTATTCTTCATGATACTTATTATGTAGTAGCTCATTTTCATTATGTTCTCTCTATAGGAGCAGTATTTGCAATTATAGCAGGATTTATTCATTGATATCCTTTATTAACAGGATTAATTATAAACCCCTTATGATTAAAAATTCAATTTATAATTATATTTATTGGAGTAAATTTAACATTTTTTCCTCAACATTTTTTAGGATTAGCAGGTATACCTCGTCGTTATTCAGATTTTCCAGATAGTTATTTAACATGAAATATTATTTCTTCTTTAGGTAGTTCTATCTCATTAATTGCTATCTTATTTTTCCTATTTATTATTTGAGAAAGTATAATTACTAAACGAACTCCTTCATTCCCTATACAACTTTCTTCTTCAATTGAATGATATCATTCTATACCTCCTATAGAACACACATATTCAGAACTTCCTATTTTATCATCAAATTTCTAATATGGCAGAATAGTGCAATGAATTTAAGCTTCATATATAAAGATTTTTTTCTTTTATTAGAAAATGGCAACATGATCTAATTTAGGATTACAAAATAGAATTTCTCCTTTAATAGAACAATTAAACTTTTTTCATGATCATACTATTTTAATTTTAATTATAATTACAACATTAATTGCTTATATTATAATTATATTATTTTTCAATAAATTTACCAATCGATATCTTCTTCATGGTCAAACAATCGAAATTATTTGAACAATTTTACCTGCAATTATTCTTATATTTATTGCCTTTCCCTCTCTTCGTCTTTTATATTTAATAGATGAATAAATATAATCCTTTAATTACTCTAAAAACTATTGGACATCAATGATATTGAAGATATGAATATTCAAATTTTTACTAATTTAGAATTTGACTCTTATATAACTCCTACCAATGAACTTAATATAAATGGATTCCGCCTATTAGATGTAGATAATCGAATTATTTTACCTTTTAATAATCAAATTCGAATTTTAGTAACAGCCACAGATGTTCTTCATTCATGAACAATTCCAGCCCTAGGTGTAAAAATTGACGCAACTCCAGGACGATTAAATCAAACTAATTTCTTAATTAATCAACCTGGATTATTTTTTTGGACAATGTTCAGAAATTTGTGGAGCAAACCATAGCTTTAATACCAATTGTTATTGAAAGAATCCCAATAAATTTCTTTATTAAATGAATTTCATCTCAAATCAATTCATTAGATGACTGAAAGCAAGTAATGATCTCTTAAATCATATTATAGTAAATTAGCAATTACTTCTAATGATATTAATATTTCTCTCAAAAAAAAAATTAGTTTAATCAAAACCTTAGTTTGTCAAACTAAAAATATTAATAATTTAATATTTTTTAATTCCTCAAATATCTCCATTAAGATGATTAACTTTATTCTTTATTTTTTTCATTTACTTTAATAATTTTTTAATATTAAAAATTAATTATTATTGCTTTTTTTATTCTTTAAATTCAACCCCCCAACTATTAAATATTAAACAATCTAAATTAAATTGAAAATGATAACTAATCTATTTTCAGTATTTGATCCTTCAACAACAATTTTTAATATATCCTTAAATTGAATAAGAACTTTTTTAGGTTTATTAATTATTCCATCTTCTTACTGATTAATCCCTAATCGATTCCAAATTATTTGAAATAATATTTTATTAACTTTACATAAAGAATTTAAAACTCTTTTAGGTCCAACTAATAATAATAAAAGAACTTTAATATTTATTTCTTTATTTTCTTTAATTATATTTAATAATTTTTTAGGACTTTTTCCTTATATTTTTACAAGAACTAGTCATTTAACATTAACTTTAACCTTAGCTTTTCCTTTATGATTAAGAATTATAATTTATGGATGAACAAATCACACACAACATATATTTGCTCATTTAGTTCCTCAAGGAACTCCCGCAATCCTAATACCTTTTATAGTATGTATTGAAACAATTAGAAATGTAATTCGTCCAGGAACTTTAGCTATTCGATTAACCGCAAATATAATTGCTGGTCATTTACTTTTAACCCTTTTAGGAAATACTGGGCCTATATCTACATCTTACATTATTGTAAGAATTATTTTAATTGTTCAAATTGCTTTATTATTACTTGAATCAGCAGTCGCTATTATTCAATCTTATGTATTTTCAGTTTTAAGTACTTTATATTCTAGAGAAGTAAATTAATGTCAACAAAAATAAATCATCCCTTTCATTTAGTAGACTATAGTCCATGACCTTTATTAGGAGCAATTAGAGCAATAACAATAACTACAGGATTAGTTCAATGATTCCATCAATATAATAATAATTTATTTATTTTAGGAAATATTATTACCCTATTAATTATATATCAATGATGACGAGATATTTCTCGAGAAAGTACTTTCCAAGGACTTCATACTTTCAATGTAACTTTAGGCCTTCGATGAGGAATAATTCTTTTTATTATCTCCGAAATTTTCTTTTTTATTTCATTTTTTTGAGCATTTTTTCATAGAAGATTATCTCCTACAATTGAACTAGGAATAATATGACCTCCTATTGGAATCCATCCATTTAATCCTTTTCAAATTCCTTTATTAAATACAGCTATTTTATTAGCATCAGGAATTACTGTAACTTGAGCTCATCATAGATTAATAGAAAATAATCATACTCAAACAATTCAAAGATTATTTTTTACAGTACTTTTAGGAATTTATTTCTCAATTTTACAAGGATATGAATATATAGAAGCTCCATTTACTATTGCAGATAATGTTTATGGCTCAACATTTTTCATATCAACAGGATTCCACGGACTTCATGTTTTAATTGGAACTTCTTTTTTATTAATTTGTTTTTTACGTCATATTAATCATCATTTTTCAAAAAATCACCATTTTGGATTTGAAGCAGCAGCATGATATTGACACTTTGTAGATGTAGTTTGATTATTTTTATATATTTCAATTTACTGATGAGGAGGTTAATTTATAAAGTATATGTATGTATAAATGACTTCCAATCATTAGGACTAAATAATTTTAGTATAAATAATTTTAACACTTACTATTATAAGTCTAATTATTTTAACTATTTCTATTATTATAATAATAATAGCAACCTTTTTATCTAAAAAAACCATTACTGATCGTGAAAAATCTTCCCCTTTTGAATGTGGATTTGACCCTATAAATTATTCTCGTTTACCCTTCTCTCTTCGATTTTTCTTAATTGCAATTATTTTCTTAATTTTTGATGTAGAAATTGCTCTTCTTCTCCCAATAATCTTAATTTTTAAATCATCAAATTTAATAAATTGAACAATTACTAGCCTTTTCTTTATTTTTATTCTATTAATTGGATTATATCACGAATGAAACCAAGGAGCATTAGAATGAAATAATTAAATCTCAACCAAATATGAAGCGATATATTGCAATTAGTTTCGGCCTAATCTTAGGTGAATTACACCCATATTTTTTAAAAATAAATAAATAGGATAATAGTTAATTATAACATTTAACTTGCACTTAAAAAATATTGATTCAATCAATTTATCTTAAATTAATTGAAACCAAAAAGAGGTATATTACTGTTAATAATATTAATGAATTTTAAAATTCCAATTAAGAAATATAAATGGAATTAAACCATTAAAGATAAAAGTTAGCAGCTTTTTCTTGATCACCATATTTCTATTAATATTTATTTATATAGTTTAAAAAAAACATTACATTTTCAATGTAAAATTAATAAACTTTATTTATAAATATTTCCAATATTTAAAAATTAAAATAATTTCCTCAACAACTTCAATGTTACGCTCTAAATATAAGCTATTTAAATTAATTTAAAAATATTATTAATAATAAAATTACAATTCAAATAAAATATCTTATTAAATAAATTTTCAAATTATTATTTTGAAACTCTTGAATATATAAAGAATACTTTTTTATTTGATAATATAATATATGTCCACCAAAATATTCTCTTCAACCTTGATCAAATCTTTTATATGAAAATAATCCTATTTTTAATGGCAATTTAATAATAATTAAAGTCGAAATATAAGGCATAAATCATATTATCCCAACAAATCTTCTAAATTTATAAAATATAAAAGATTTATTATTACTAAATAAATTTTCATAATTTAATAAATAACCTATCAAACCCCCTAAAACACAAACCATTAATGTTAAAAATTTTATCATTTTAGGTAAATTAACTATCTCTGGATTAAAAAATATTAATCATCTAAGAAAACTTCCCCCAATAATAGCTATAATTATTAAAAAAAAAATTCTAAAATTTATAATTCATCTCTTATCATTTAATATATTTAAAACTATATTTTTAAAATCCCCTGTTATAGAATAATAAACTAATCGAAAAGAATAACAAACCGTTAACCCAGTTGAAAAAAAAAAAAGAAAAAAAGAAAAAAAATTTATATAAGAAAGTATAACAACTTCTAAGATTAAATCCTTTGAATAAAATCCAGCTAAAAAAGGCATTCCACACAAAGCTAAATTAGCAATATTAAAACATCTACAAACTAAAGGTATTCTTATAAACAACCCTCCTATATAACGAATATCTTGTATATTTTTTATATTATGAATAATTACTCCTGCACATATAAATAATAATGCCTTAAATAAAGCATGAGTTAAAAGATGAAAAAATGCTAATTTAAATTCTCCAATAGATAAAATTCTTATTATTAATCCTAATTGTCTTAAAGTAGATAAAGCAATAATTTTTTTTAAATCATACTCAAAATTAGCCCCTAATCCAGCTATAAATATTGTTAATCCTGAAATTAATAATAAAATTTGACCAAATAATGAATCTACTAATAAAATATTAAAACGAATCAATAAATAAACCCCTGCAGTTACTAAAGTTGAAGAATGAACTAAAGCAGAAACAGGGGTAGGGGCTGCTATAGCAGCAGGTAATCAAGAAGAAAAAGGAATTTGAGCTCTTTTAGTTATAGCTGCTAATATCACCAATCTTCCAATTATTAATATTTCAAAATTTTCCTTATTAATTTCTAAATAAAAAATATAATTCCAACTTCCATAATTTAATATCCAAGCAATAGCTAATAATAAAGCTACATCACCAATTCGATTTGATAAAGCTGTTAACATTCCAGCATTATAAGATTTTACATTTTGAAAATAAATTACTAAACAATAAGAAACTAATCCTAATCCATCTCATCCTAATAAAATTCTAATTAAATTAGGACTAATAATTAGTATTATCATTGATATAACAAATATTAAAACTAATAAAATAAATCGATTTTTATTAAAATCTCTAGATATATAATCATCTCTATATAAAATTACTAAAGAAGAAATTAATAATACAAAAGATATAAATATCAATCTTATTCAATCCAATAAAAAAGTCATAACAATTGAAGTTGAATATAAAGAAATAATTTCTCATTCAATAAAATAAATTAAATCATTCAATAAAAAATTTAAACTAAATATAAAAAAATTAAATCTAATAAAAATTAAAAAATAAAATCTAACCTTACAATAATTAATTAAAGAATTCACGATTTAAAATGAAAATTCATATCATTGACACCACAAATCAATATTTTTTTTAAACTATTTAAATTAAATTCATAATATACAAATATCACTTTTTAAAATTAAAAAATTTAAAGGTAATCAATGTAATATTAATAATAAATACTCTCGACTTGTCCCAAAAGAAAAAAAATTAACCCCAGAATAAATTTTACCATGTTGACTATATGAAAATAAATAAAGGGTATAAGCCGCTCTAAAAAAAGATAATAATCTTAAACCAATTATAGTTAATCAAGATCATCTTACAATTCTATTTATTAAACTAATTTCCCCTAATAAATTTAATGTTGGAGGAGCCGCTATATTCCCAGCACATAATAAAAATCATCATAAAGCTATTCTAGGTATAAAATTTAATATCCCCTTGTTAATTAATAAACTTCGTCTATTTATTCGTTCATAAGAAATATTTGCTAAACAAAATAATCCAGAAGAACATAAACCATGAGCAATTATTAAAGTATATGATCCTCTTAATCCTCAATAAGTTATAGTTATTAAACCTCTTAAAACAATCCCTATATGAGCTACAGAAGAATAAGCAATTAATGCCTTTAAATCCATTTGTCGTAAACAAATTAATCTTACTAACACACCTCCTATTAAACTAATTCTAATTCATCAATAATTAAATTTTATACCTAAAATTTGTAAAAATGAAAAAACACGTAATAATCCATAACCTCCTAATTTTAATAAAACACCAGCTAAAATTATAGAACCAGAAATAGGAGCTTCAACATGAGCTTTTGGTAATCATAAATGAACTAAAAATATTGGTATTTTTACCAAAAAAGCAAAAATTATACATAAATATAAAAATTTTAAATTATAATATTTTAAATAATTTAATATAATCAAATTTATAATATTTAAATCATTTTTAATAAAAAAAATTCCAATTAATAAAGGTAAAGAAGCTAATAAAGTATAAAATAATAAATAAATTCCTGCTTGTAAACGCTCTGGCTGATAACCTCATCCTAAAATCAAAAATAATGTAGGAATTAATCTTCTCTCAAAAAATAAATAAAATATAAATATTCTTAATGAACTAAAAGTAAATACTAATATCAATAATAACAATAAAATTATAAAAATAAATAATTTTCTATAATTAAAAACACGATAAATTATTTCTCTAGCTATTAATATTAAAGCACAAATCCAAAATCTCAACATAATTAAACCATAAGAAATTAAATCTAATCCAAAATAATAAGAAATATCACAAAAATAATTTATTATTACAATTTTTAATATAAATATAAATCTCCCTAAAAATAGTAAACATTGAACCATTCAATAATTTTTTTTATATAATAATAATAAACAAATAATAAAAAAAATAAATTTTAACATTGTAAAATTGAAAATCTTTGAAAATAATCATTACCATGAGTTCGAACTATAGAAACTAAAATAGATAACCCTAATACTCCCTCACAAACACAAAAAGTTAAAAAAAATATTCTAAAATACTTTTCATTTTCTATATAATTTAAAAAAAAAAATAATATTATAAATAATATTAAAACCATAAATTCTAATGACAATAACATACATAATAAATGCTTTCGTCTAGAAATAAATACTAAACATCCAATTATAAATATTACTATAATAAATAATAAAAATAAATTTACCATTAATTTAGTTTTAATAGTTTAATCAAAACCTTAGTCTTGTAAACTAAAAATAAAAAATTTTTTTTTAAAACATCAAGAAAAAAGAAAATTCTTTTTCATTAATTCCCAAAATTAATATTTTTTATAAACTATTTCTTGATATTTTTATAACTTTTATTTTCTCATCTCTTATAATTAGATTAATTTTCACACAAATTAATCACCCTTTAGCTATAGGATTAATTCTTTTAATTCAAACATTTTTAATTTGTATAATTTCAGGAATTTATATCCAAACATTTTGATATGCTTATATTTTATTTTTAATTTTTATAGGGGGAATATTAGTTCTATTTATTTATGTAACCTCTCTTTCATCAAATGAAATATTCTCTTTTTCAATAAAATTATCAATTATTCTATATTTTATACTAATTATCTTTTTAATAATTTTTTTTTTTATAGATATAAATAATAATTGAAACATTTATTAATAATTACGAAATAAATTTATTATCAAATTTTAAATCTTTATATATAGAAAATATTTTATCTTTAAATAAAATATATAATTTTCCTACAAATTTAATTACTTTACTTTTAATTAATTATTTGTTTTTAACATTATTAGTTACAGTAAAAATCTCTATAAAAAATTATGGACCTTTACGCCCATTATCTTAATTAACAAAATTATTTATGAAATTAATGAATAAACCAATTCGAAATACCCACCCTTTATTTAAAATTATAAATAATGCACTAATTGATTTACCTGCCCCCTCTAATATTTCAATTTGATGAAATTTCGGATCTCTTTTAGGACTTTGTTTAATAATTCAAATTTTAACAGGTCTTTTTTTAGCTATACATTATACAGCAGATATTGAAACTGCTTTTAATAGTGTAAATCATATTTATCGAGATGTTAATAATGGATGACTACTCCGAATTTGTCACGCAAACGGAGCTTCATTTTTTTTTGCATGTTTATTTACCCATGTAGGACGAGGTATTTATTATAATTCATTTCTTTATATTCCTACATGAATAGTAGGAGTAATTATATTATTTATAACAATAGCAACTGGATTTTTAGGATATGTTTTACCTTGAGGACAAATATCTTTTTGAGGAGCAACTGTTATTACAAATCTTTTATCGGCTATTCCTTATTTAGGAAATGATTTAGTTCAATGAATTTGAGGAGGATTCGCAATTGATAACGCAACTTTAACTCGATTCTTTACTTTTCATTTTATTTTACCTTTTATTATTTTAGCTTTAACAATAATTCACCTTTTATTTTTACATCAAACAGGATCAAATAATCCATTAGGATTAAATAGAAATATTGATAAAATTCCATTTCACCCATATTTTATTTATAAAGATATAGCAGGATTTATTATCTTTATTTGAATTTTAATCACTTTTATTTGAAAATTTAATTATTTATTAATAGACCCAGAAAATTTTATTCCAGCTAATCCATTAGTAACTCCTGTTCATATTCAACCTGAATGATATTTTTTATTTGCTTATGCAATTTTACGATCAATTCCTAATAAATTAGGAGGAGTAATTGCTTTAGTTATATCAATTGCCATTTTAATAATTTTACCTTTTACTCATATAAGTAAATTTCAAGGACTTCAATTTTATCCTCTTAACCAAATTTTATTTTGAAGAATAACATCTATTACATGCCTATTAACTTGAATTGGAGCACGACCCGTAGAAATCCCTTATATTATAACAGGACAAATTTTAACAATTTTATATTTTTTATATTTTATTATTAATCCCCTTTTATCAAAATACTGAGATAACCTTTTAAATTAATTAATAAGCTTTTACAGCATATGTTTTGAAAACATAAGAAAGAAGTAAACTCTTCTATTAATTTTATACTAAAAATCATTCATTATAAAGAAAAAAAAAAAATTTTTACTCCAATAAAAAAAAATAAATAATTTAAAGATAAAGGTAAAAATCTTTTTCATGCTAAATATATTAATTTATCATAACGAAATCGAGGTAAAGTCCCTCGAACCCAAATAAATATATAAGAAATAAAAACTAATTTTAAAAAAAAAAAAAATCTATAAATATCTCTACCTAAAAAAATTACTACAAATAATATACTTATAAATAAAATTCTTGCATATTCTGCTAAAAAAATTAAAGCAAATCTACCTCTTCTATATTCAACATTAAACCCAGAGACTAATTCTGATTCTCCTTCTGCAAAATCAAATGGAGTTCGATTAGTTTCAGCTAAACAAGAAGCAAATCAAACTAATCTTAAAGGATAACAAAAAACAATAAATCAAATATATTTTTGAAAAAAATAAAAATTTAAAAAATTATAACCCCCCACTAAAAAAATAAATCTTAATAAAATTAAAGCCAAACTTACTTCATAAGAAATAGTTTGAGCAACAGCCCGTAAACCCCCTAATAAAGCATAATTAGAATTAGAAGATCACCCAGCAATTATAACAGTATAAACTCTTAATCTAGTAATACAAAAAAAAAATAATACTCCTAAATTAAAAGAATATAATTTAATTAAATAAGGAATACATAACCAAATTAATAAAGATAAAAATAAAGAAAAAATTGGAGAAAAATAATAAACTAAATAATTAGATAATAAAGGATATGTTTGTTCTTTAGTAAATAACTTAACTGCATCTCTAAAAGGTTGTAATAACCCAACAAATCCAACTTTATTAGGACCTTTTCGAATTTGAATATATCCTAAAACTTTTCGTTCTAATAATGTTAAAAAAGCAACTCTAACTAAAACACAAATAATTAATAATAAACTACCTACTAACCCCAATACATAATCATTAAAATACAATACTATTTATAATAATAAAATATTATTTAAATAAATTCTAAATTTATTACACTAATCTGCCAAAATAGTAATTAAATATTATTATCAATCATTTTAATAAAATTTATATTTTTTATATTAGGTCCTTTCGTACTATAATATAATTATTAATTAAAGATAGAAACCAACCTGGCTTACACCGGTTTGAACTCAGATCATGTAAGAATTCAAAGGTCGAACAGACCTAAACTTTAAACTTCTACACCTAAAAATAACTCTTAATCCAACATCGAGGTCGCAATCTTTTTTATCGATATGAACTCTAAAAAAAAATTACGCTGTTATCCCTAAGGTAACTTAAATTTTTAATCAATATTATTGGATCAATTATTCATATATTAATGTATAATACAATTAAAAGTTAATTAAATTTTTATACCACCCCAGTAAAATTTTTAATAAAATTATAATTAAAATAATCCTTAAAAAATTATAAAATATAAAAATAAAGATCTATAGGGTCTTCTCGTCTTTTAATTTTATCTTAACTTTTTAATTAAAAAATAAAATTCTAAAAAAATTTATATAAGACAGTATATATCTTATCCAACCATTCATACAAGCCTCCAATTAAAAGACTATTGATTATGCTACCTTCGCACAGTCAAAATACTGCGGCCCTTTAATAATATTCAGTGGGCAGGTTAGACTTTAAATTAATTTCAAAAAGACATGTTTTTGATAAACAGGTAAATATATATTTATTGCCGAATTCCTTATATAAACCTCTCATTTATAAATAATTTATATAAATTTATATACTAATTTTATCATAATTAATAAACTTTCTTTATTAAAATTTATATTTTAATAAATAACTTAATTTTAAAATAAATAATATAATTATAAAATAAATTATAACATACTTACTAATAATGACTATTTTTAAGCCTATATTTATTTATTTACTTAATTAAAATTTAAAATTTTATTTTAAAGCTAATCCCTTAAAATATTAATTTTATTAAATTAAATAATTAACTAATTAAATATTTAATTAATAAATCTAAATTAAATTTATTTCTTAAAAAACTAGATATATTTTAAAACGATTAACATTTCATTTCTAAATTTATATTAAAAATAATTATTCCACATTAACTTTTTTATAAATTTAAATCTTTAAAATTCGAGAAAAATTAATATAATAATTAATTAATTAATAAACCCTGATACACAAGGTACAATAAATTAAATTTTCTTTTAAAATAAAAATTTTTCAATTTATTTCAATCTTCTTTTACAATACTAATAAACTATAATAAAAATTATTATTTATTTAAATAATACTAAAACTTTAAATTATAAAATTATTTTTATTAAATAATATAAAAAATAAATAAAATTAATAAATAAAATTTATTCAATTTAAATTGAATTGCACAAATTTCTTTTCAATGTAAATGAAATACTTTACTAATTAAGCTTTAAATTGACTTTCTAGATACACTTTCCAGTACATCTACTATGTTACAACTTATCTTATTTTAATAATAAGAACGATGGGCGATATGTACATAATTTAGAGCTAAAATCTTATAAATAATCTTTTTTATAATACTATCAAATCCACTTTCAAAAATTTAATTTCAAAATTTTATCCATATAAATAAATTTATTGTAATCCATCTCTACTTAAATATAAACTGCACCTTGATCTGACATTTTTTATTAATTTTAAATTATGAAAATTTTATCTTATAATATATTCTGATGACGACGATATACAAATTAAATTAATTTAAGTAAGGTTCAATGTGGATTATCAATTACAGGACAGATTCCTCTGAATAGACTAAATTACCGCCAAATTTTTTAAATTTCAAGAATATAACTAATACTACTTTAATATTTTATTATTTATTTTTAATAATAGGGTATCTAATCCTAGTTTATTACAAAAAGTTTACAGCTTAAATTTATTTTTCAAATAATAATAATAATAATTTAATAATTTCACCTAATAAATTAATTTTTATATTATAAATAAACAATTTAACTAATATTAAAAATTTTTACTTATATTATTTGTATAACCGCGGTAGCTGGCACAAATTTTACCAATATTAAAAATTATTACTAATACAAAATTTCTTTTTTCCTTTAATATTAATTACTGAGAATAAATAAAACTAATTAATTTTTTAAAAATTAAATAATTTCACACAAAAATTTACATGTAAAATAAAATAATAGTAAAAAATTTAACCATAATAAAATTATTTATATATTATATTTAAAATATTCAAATAAGTCATTTATAAAAAAAAATAATTAATTTAATAATACATTCATCATAATCAAACAAACAAATTAAACTAATAAAAACAACTTAGCTCAATTCTTTCCAAGTGTCAAAAATTTTTACACCCCCTAAATATAAAAATATTTTAACTAATAAAATTTTTCAATTAATTTATAAAAAAAAATAATTAATTTAATAATACATTCATCATAATCAAACAAACAAATTAAACTAATAAAAACAACTTAGCTCAATTCTTTCCAAGTGTCAAAAATTTTTACACCCCCTAAATATAAAAATATTTTAACTAATAAAATTTTTCAATTAATTTATAAAAAAAAATAATTAATTTAATAATACATTCATCATAATCAAACAAACAAATTAAACTAATAAAAACAACTTAGCTCAATTCTTTCCAAGTGTCAAAAATTTTTACACCCCCTAAATATAAAAATATTTTAACTAATAAAATTTTTCAATTAATTTATAAAAAAAAATAATTAATTTAATAATACATTCATCATAATCAAACAAACAAATTAAACTAATAAAAACAACTTAGCTCAATTCTTTCCAAGTGTCAAAAATTTTTACACCCCCTAAATATAAAAATATTTTAACTAATAAAATTTTTCAATTAATTTATAAAAAAAAATAATTAATTTAATAATACATTCATCATAATCAAACAAACAAATTAAACTAATAAAAACAACTTAGCTCAATTCTTTCCAAGTGTCAAAAATTTTTACACCCCCTAAATATAAAAATATTTTAACTAATAAAATTTTTCAATTAATTTATAAAAAAAAATAATTAATTTAATAATACATTCATCATAATCAAACAAACAAATTAAACTAATAAAAACAACTTAGCTCAATTCTTTCCAAGTGTCAAAAATTTTTACACCCCCTAAATATAAAAATATTTTAACTAATAAAATTTTTCAATTAATTTATAAAAAAAAATAATTAATTTAATAATACATTCATCATAATCAAACAAACAAATTAAACTAATAAAAACAACTTAGCTCAATTCTTTCCAAGTGTCAAAATTTTTACACCCCCTAAATATAAAAATATTTTAACTAATAAAATTTTTCAATTAATTTATAAAAAAAAATAATTAATTTAATAATACATTCATCATAATCAAACAAACAAATTAAACTAATAAAAACAACTTAGCTCAATTCTTTCCAAGTGTCAAAAATTTTTACACCCCCTAAATATAAAAATATTTTAACTAATAAAATTTTTCAATTAATTTATAAAAAAAAATAATTAATTTAATAATACATTCATCATAATCAAACAAACAAATTAAACTAATAAAAACAACTTAGCTCAATTCTTTCCAAGTGTCAAAAATTTTTACACCCCCTAAATATAAAAATATTTTAACTAATAAAATTTTTCAATTAATTTATAAAAAAAAATAATTAATTTAATAATACATTCATCATAATCAAACAAACAAATTAAACTAATAAAAACAACTTAGCTCAATTCTTTCCAAGTGTCAAAAATTTTTACACCCCCTAAATATAAAAATATTTTAACTAATAAAATTTTTCAATTAATTTATAAAAAAAAATAATTAATTTAATAATACATTCATCATAATCAAACAAACAAATTAAACTAATAAAAACAACTTAGCTCAATTCTTTTCTCGACGCGCAACCAATATTAATAATTTTATTTTATATTTAAAATTTTATATTTATATATAATTATTTAATATTAAATTATATATTTTATTAATTAAATATTTTTTACACTCCCTTTATATAAATTATTTATAATATATATATATATTTATAATTATATAAATTAATTATATTTATTTATTTAATATAAATAATTTAATATAATATAAATAAATAAAATACAATGAATATATTTATATATAAATTATTTATATGTATATAGATCTTTTTTTTCTCTGTAAATATAGGCCGAATAGGCATATAAATAATACACTAACGATAATATAATCCTTATTAATTAATTCTCTTAATTTATATATATAATATATTTATTAATAGATCTAAATATATATATATAATAGATGAATATATTATTAAATATTTTATTAATTTATATAATACATTTATATATATATTAAACATTTATATAATATATATATATATATATAATTAATTCTAAAAATAATTATTTAAATTTAATTTAAATAAAAAATTTTAAAAATAAACATTTATAAACTTTATTTTAAATGCCTTTCAAAATTAAATCTTAATCATGTTATTTTTTTTTTACTTATAATAATAAAAAAAAAAATAAAAATGAATTGCCTGATAAAAGGATTACCTTGATAGGGTAAATTATAAAAATTTAATATTTTTATTCATTATATTTAATAGAATTAAACTATTTCTAAAAATTTCAAAAATTTTTGTGCATCATACACTAAAATATATTTTTATAATTCAATTATATTTAAAAAGATAAGCTAAATTAAGCTACTGGGCTCATACCCCATTTATAAAGGTTATAATCCTTTTCTTTTTAATTAAAAAATTTTCAAATAATATTTTTATAATAACATTAATTTTTGGAACTTTATTAACAATTTCTTCAAACTCTTGATTAGGAGTTTGAATAGGATTAGAAATTAATTTACTTTCATTTATTCCCCTAATAAATGAAAATAAAAAAAATATATTAATATCCGAAAGAAGTCTAAAATATTTTTTGATTCAAGCTTATGCTTCTTCTATTTTATTATTTTCAATTTTATTATTATTATTATTCAATTTTAACTTAATTATTAAAAATAACGTTATTCATTTAATAATTTATTCAACTTTAGCATTAAAAAGAGGAATTGCCCCCTTCCACTTTTGATTCCCTGAAGTAATAGAAGGATTAAATTGAATTAATAATTTAATTTTAATAACATGACAAAAAATTGCTCCCTTAATAATAATTTCTTATAATTCAAATTATAATTTATTATTCATTTTTATTTTTTTTTCTATAATTATTGGAGCATTAGGAGGATTAAATCAAACCTCCTTACGAAAATTAATAGCATTTTCTTCAATTAATCATTTAAGATGAATATTAATAGCAATAATATATAATGAATATTTATGACTAATATACTTCTTTTTATATTCTTTCCTATCATCTTCTATTATTTTAATTTTCAATAATTTTAAATTATATTATTTTAATCAAATTTATAACTTTTCATTAATAAACCCAATTATTAAATTTATAATTTTCATTAATTTATTATCTTTAGGAGGACTCCCTCCATTTTTAGGATTCTTCCCTAAATGAATAATTATTGAAAATTTAACAAAAATAAATCATTATTTTTTAATATTTATAGCAGTTTGTATGACTTTAATTACATTATTTTATTATTTACGAATATCATATAGAATTTATATATTAAATTTCTATAAAAATTCATGAATTATAAAAAATTTTAATAACAATTCTCTTCTAATTTTATTTATAAATTTTACCTCTATTATAGGATTAATAATAATTTTCTCATTTTATTTAATCTTATAAAGAGTTTAAGTTAATAAAACTATTAGTTTTCAAAGCTAAAAATACTTGTAAAATCTTTTAATTCTTAAACTTTAATAATTATTCCTTATTCCTTCAGAATTGCAATCTAATATCATTATTGACTATAAAGTTTGATTAAAAAGAAAATATTCTTATAAATAAATTTACAATTTATTGCCTAAATTTCAGCCATTCAATCGCGACAATGGCTATTTTCTACAAATCATAAAGATATTGGAACTTTATATTTTATTTTTGGAGCATGAGCAGGGATAATTGGAACATCAATAAGAATTTTAATTCGTTTAGAACTAAGACAACCAGGAATATTTATTGGTAATGATCAAATTTATAATGTAATTGTAACCGCCCATGCATTTGTAATAATTTTTTTCATAGTAATACCTATTATAATCGGAGGATTTGGTAATTGATTAGTACCTTTAATACTAGGAGCTCCTGATATAGCATTTCCACGAATAAATAATATAAGATTTTGACTTCTTCCTCCATCTATTACATTATTACTCTCAAGCAGAATAGTTGAAAATGGGTCAGGAACTGGTTGAACAGTTTATCCCCCTCTTTCATCTAATATTGCTCATAATGGATCATCAGTTGATTTAACAATTTTTTCTCTTCATTTAGCAGGAATTTCTTCAATTTTAGGAGCTATTAATTTTATTACCACTATTATTAACATACGACCTGAAGGAATTTCTTTAGATCGAATACCTTTATTTGTATGATCAGTAATTATTACAGCAATTCTTCTTCTTTTATCTTTACCCGTATTAGCAGGAGCTATTACTATACTTCTTACAGATCGTAATTTAAATACTTCATTTTTCGACCCAATTGGAGGAGGTGATCCAATTCTTTATCAACATTTATTTTGATTTTTTGGACATCCAGAGGTATATATTTTAATTCTTCCAGGATTTGGAATAATTTCTCATATTATTACTCAAGAAAGAGGTAAAAAGGAAACATTTGGGACTTTAGGAATAATTTATGCTATATTAGCTATTGGACTTTTAGGATTTATTGTATGAGCTCATCATATATTTACAGTTGGTATAGATGTTGATACTCGAGCTTACTTTACTTCAGCTACTATAATTATTGCAGTTCC
>NW_026599822.1:0-21877 GCF_029784135.1 Toxorhynchites rutilus septentrionalis
GGGAGTCCTCCTAAAGATAATAAATTAATGAAAATTATAAATTTAATAATTGGGTTTATTAATGAAAAGTTATAAATTTGATTAAAATAATATAATTTAAAATTATTGAAAATTAAAATAATAGAAGATGATAGGAAAGAATATAAAAAGAAGTATATTAGTCATAAATATTCATTATATATTATTGCTATTAATATTCATCTTAAATGATTAATTGAAGAAAATGCTATTAATTTTCGTAAGGAGGTTTGATTTAATCCTCCTAATGCTCCAATAATTATAGAAAAAAAAAATAAAAATGAATAATAAATTATAATTTGAATTATAAGAAATTATTATTAAGGGAGCAATTTTTTGTCATGTTATTAAAATTAAATTATTAATTCAATTTAATCCTTCTATTACTTCAGGGAATCAAAAGTGGAAGGGGGCAATTCCTCTTTTTAATGCTAAAGTTGAATAAATTATTAAATGAATAACGTTATTTTTAATAATTAAGTTAAAATTGAATAATAATAATAATAAAATTGAAAATAATAAAATAGAAGAAGCATAAGCTTGAATCAAAAAATATTTTAGACTTCTTTCGGATATTAATATATTTTTTTTATTTTCATTTATTAGGGGAATAAATGAAAGTAAATTAATTTCTAATCCTATTCAAACTCCTAATCAAGAGTTTGAAGAAATTGTTAATAAAGTTCCAAAAATTAATGTTATTATAAAAATATTATTTGAAAATTTTTTAATTAAAAAGAAAAGGATTATAACCTTTATAAATGGGGTATGAGCCCAGTAGCTTAATTTAGCTTATCTTTTTAAATATAATTGAATTAT
The DNA here is from genome assembly GCF_029784135.1 of Toxorhynchites rutilus septentrionalis. Lineage (NCBI taxonomy): Eukaryota > Metazoa > Arthropoda > Insecta > Diptera > Culicidae > Toxorhynchites > Toxorhynchites rutilus. The sequence continues at coordinate 838 of NW_026599822.1, forward strand.
AAAAATATATTTTAGTGTATGATGCACAAAAATTTTTGAAATTTTTAGAAATAGTTTAATTCTATTAAATATAATGAATAAAAATATTAAATTTTTATAATTTACCCTATCAAGGTAATCCTTTTATCAGGCAATTCATTTTTATTTTTTTTTTTATTATTATAAGTAAAAAAAAAATAACATGATTAAGATTTAATTTTGAAAGGCATTTAAAATAAAGTTTATAAATGTTTATTTTTAAAATTTTTTATTTAAATTAAATTTAAATAATTATTTTTAGAATTAATTATATATATATATATATATTATATAAATGTTTAATATATATATAAATGTATTATATAAATTAATAAAATATTTAATAATATATTCATCTATTATATATATATATTTAGATCTATTAATAAATATATTATATATATAAATTAAGAGAATTAATTAATAAGGATTATATTATCGTTAGTGTATTATTTATATGCCTATTCGGCCTATATTTACAGAGAAAAAAAAGATCTATATACATATAAATAATTTATATATAAATATATTCATTGTATTTTATTTATTTATATTATATTAAATTATTTATATTAAATAAATAAATATAATTAATTTATATAATTATAAATATATATATATATTATAAATAATTTATATAAAGGGAGTGTAAAAAATATTTAATTAATAAAATATATAATTTAATATTAAATAATTATATATAAATATAAAATTTTAAATATAAAATAAAATTATTAATATTGGTTGCGCGTCGAGAAAAGAATTGAGCTAAGTTGTTTTTATTAGTTTAATTTGTTTGTTTGATTATGATGAATGTATTATTAAATTAATTATTTTTTTTTTATAAATTAATTGAAAAATTTTATTAGTTAAAATATTTTTATATTTAGGGGGTGTAAAAATTTTTGACACTTGGAAAGAATTGAGCTAAGTTGTTTTTATTAGTTTAATTTGTTTGTTTGATTATGATGAATGTATTATTAAATTAATTATTTTTTTTTATAAATTAATTGAAAAATTTTATTAGTTAAAATATTTTTATATTTAGGGGGTGTAAAAATTTTTGACACTTGGAAAGAATTGAGCTAAGTTGTTTTTATTAGTTTAATTTGTTTGTTTGATTATGATGAATGTATTATTAAATTAATTATTTTTTTTTATAAATTAATTGAAAAATTTTATTAGTTAAAATATTTTTATATTTAGGGGGTGTAAAAATTTTTGACACTTGGAAAGAATTGAGCTAAGTTGTTTTTATTAGTTTAATTTGTTTGTTTGATTATGATGAATGTATTATTAAATTAATTATTTTTTTTTATAAATTAATTGAAAAATTTTATTAGTTAAAATATTTTTATATTTAGGGGGTGTAAAAATTTTTGACACTTGGAAAGAATTGAGCTAAGTTGTTTTTATTAGTTTAATTTGTTTGTTTGATTATGATGAATGTATTATTAAATTAATTATTTTTTTTTATAAATTAATTGAAAAATTTTATTAGTTAAAATATTTTTATATTTAGGGGGTGTAAAAATTTTTGACACTTGGAAAGAATTGAGCTAAGTTGTTTTTATTAGTTTAATTTGTTTGTTTGATTATGATGAATGTATTATTAAATTAATTATTTTTTTTTATAAATTAATTGAAAAATTTTATTAGTTAAAATATTTTTATATTTAGGGGGTGTAAAAATTTTTGACACTTGGAAAGAATTGAGCTAAGTTGTTTTTATTAGTTTAATTTGTTTGTTTGATTATGATGAATGTATTATTAAATTAATTATTTTTTTTTATAAATTAATTGAAAAATTTTATTAGTTAAAATATTTTTATATTTAGGGGGTGTAAAAATTTTTGACACTTGGAAAGAATTGAGCTAAGTTGTTTTTATTAGTTTAATTTGTTTGTTTGATTATGATGAATGTATTATTAAATTAATTATTTTTTTTTATAAATTAATTGAAAAATTTTATTAGTTAAAATATTTTTATATTTAGGGGGTGTAAAAATTTTTGACACTTGGAAAGAATTGAGCTAAGTTGTTTTTATTAGTTTAATTTGTTTGTTTGATTATGATGAATGTATTATTAAATTAATTATTTTTTTTTATAAATTAATTGAAAAATTTTATTAGTTAAAATATTTTTATATTTAGGGGGTGTAAAAATTTTTGACACTTGGAAAGAATTGAGCTAAGTTGTTTTTATTAGTTTAATTTGTTTGTTTGATTATGATGAATGTATTATTAAATTAATTATTTTTTTTTATAAATTAATTGAAAAATTTTATTAGTTAAAATATTTTTATATTTAGGGGGTGTAAAAATTTTTGACACTTGGAAAGAATTGAGCTAAGTTGTTTTTATTAGTTTAATTTGTTTGTTTGATTATGATGAATGTATTATTAAATTAATTATTTTTTTTTATAAATGACTTATTTGAATATTTTAAATATAATATATAAATAATTTTATTATGGTTAAATTTTTTACTATTATTTTATTTTACATGTAAATTTTTGTGTGAAATTATTTAATTTTTAAAAAATTAATTAGTTTTATTTATTCTCAGTAATTAATATTAAAGGAAAAAAGAAATTTTGTATTAGTAATAATTTTTAATATTGGTAAAATTTGTGCCAGCTACCGCGGTTATACAAATAATATAAGTAAAAATTTTTAATATTAGTTAAATTGTTTATTTATAATATAAAAATTAATTTATTAGGTGAAATTATTAAATTATTATTATTATTATTTGAAAAATAAATTTAAGCTGTAAACTTTTTGTAATAAACTAGGATTAGATACCCTATTATTAAAAATAAATAATAAAATATTAAAGTAGTATTAGTTATATTCTTGAAATTTAAAAAATTTGGCGGTAATTTAGTCTATTCAGAGGAATCTGTCCTGTAATTGATAATCCACATTGAACCTTACTTAAATTAATTTAATTTGTATATCGTCGTCATCAGAATATATTATAAGATAAAATTTTCATAATTTAAAATTAATAAAAAATGTCAGATCAAGGTGCAGTTTATATTTAAGTAGAGATGGATTACAATAAATTTATTTATATGGATAAAATTTTGAAATTAAATTTTTGAAAGTGGATTTGATAGTATTATAAAAAAGATTATTTATAAGATTTTAGCTCTAAATTATGTACATATCGCCCATCGTTCTTATTATTAAAATAAGATAAGTTGTAACATAGTAGATGTACTGGAAAGTGTATCTAGAAAGTCAATTTAAAGCTTAATTAGTAAAGTATTTCATTTACATTGAAAAGAAATTTGTGCAATTCAATTTAAATTGAATAAATTTTATTTATTAATTTTATTTATTTTTTATATTATTTAATAAAAATAATTTTATAATTTAAAGTTTTAGTATTATTTAAATAAATAATAATTTTTATTATAGTTTATTAGTATTGTAAAAGAAGATTGAAATAAATTGAAAAATTTTTATTTTAAAAGAAAATTTAATTTATTGTACCTTGTGTATCAGGGTTTATTAATTAATTAATTATTATATTAATTTTTCTCGAATTTTAAAGATTTAAATTTATAAAAAAGTTAATGTGGAATAATTATTTTTAATATAAATTTAGAAATGAAATGTTAATCGTTTTAAAATATATCTAGTTTTTTAAGAAATAAATTTAATTTAGATTTATTAATTAAATATTTAATTAGTTAATTATTTAATTTAATAAAATTAATATTTTAAGGGATTAGCTTTAAAATAAAATTTTAAATTTTAATTAAGTAAATAAATAAATATAGGCTTAAAAATAGTCATTATTAGTAAGTATGTTATAATTTATTTTATAATTATATTATTTATTTTAAAATTAAGTTATTTATTAAAATATAAATTTTAATAAAGAAAGTTTATTAATTATGATAAAATTAGTATATAAATTTATATAAATTATTTATAAATGAGAGGTTTATATAAGGAATTCGGCAATAAATATATATTTACCTGTTTATCAAAAACATGTCTTTTTGAAATTAATTTAAAGTCTAACCTGCCCACTGAATATTATTAAAGGGCCGCAGTATTTTGACTGTGCGAAGGTAGCATAATCAATAGTCTTTTAATTGGAGGCTTGTATGAATGGTTGGATAAGATATATACTGTCTTATATAAATTTTTTTAGAATTTTATTTTTTAATTAAAAAGTTAAGATAAAATTAAAAGACGAGAAGACCCTATAGATCTTTATTTTTATATTTTATAATTTTTTAAGGATTATTTTAATTATAATTTTATTAAAAATTTTACTGGGGTGGTATAAAAATTTAATTAACTTTTAATTGTATTATACATTAATATATGAATAATTGATCCAATAATATTGATTAAAAATTTAAGTTACCTTAGGGATAACAGCGTAATTTTTTTTTAGAGTTCATATCGATAAAAAAGATTGCGACCTCGATGTTGGATTAAGAGTTATTTTTAGGTGTAGAAGTTTAAAGTTTAGGTCTGTTCGACCTTTGAATTCTTACATGATCTGAGTTCAAACCGGTGTAAGCCAGGTTGGTTTCTATCTTTAATTAATAATTATATTATAGTACGAAAGGACCTAATATAAAAAATATAAATTTTATTAAAATGATTGATAATAATATTTAATTACTATTTTGGCAGATTAGTGTAATAAATTTAGAATTTATTTAAATAATATTTTATTATTATAAATAGTATTGTATTTTAATGATTATGTATTGGGGTTAGTAGGTAGTTTATTATTAATTATTTGTGTTTTAGTTAGAGTTGCTTTTTTAACATTATTAGAACGAAAAGTTTTAGGATATATTCAAATTCGAAAAGGTCCTAATAAAGTTGGATTTGTTGGGTTATTACAACCTTTTAGAGATGCAGTTAAGTTATTTACTAAAGAACAAACATATCCTTTATTATCTAATTATTTAGTTTATTATTTTTCTCCAATTTTTTCTTTATTTTTATCTTTATTAATTTGGTTATGTATTCCTTATTTAATTAAATTATATTCTTTTAATTTAGGAGTATTATTTTTTTTTTGTATTACTAGATTAAGAGTTTATACTGTTATAATTGCTGGGTGATCTTCTAATTCTAATTATGCTTTATTAGGGGGTTTACGGGCTGTTGCTCAAACTATTTCTTATGAAGTAAGTTTGGCTTTAATTTTATTAAGATTTATTTTTTTAGTGGGGGGTTATAATTTTTTAAATTTTTATTTTTTTCAAAAATATATTTGATTTATTGTTTTTTGTTATCCTTTAAGATTAGTTTGATTTGCTTCTTGTTTAGCTGAAACTAATCGAACTCCATTTGATTTTGCAGAAGGAGAATCAGAATTAGTCTCTGGGTTTAATGTTGAATATAGAAGAGGTAGATTTGCTTTAATTTTTTTAGCAGAATATGCAAGAATTTTATTTATAAGTATATTATTTGTAGTAATTTTTTTAGGTAGAGATATTTATAGATTTTTTTTTTTTTTAAAATTAGTTTTTATTTCTTATATATTTATTTGGGTTCGAGGGACTTTACCTCGATTTCGTTATGATAAATTAATATATTTAGCATGAAAAAGATTTTTACCTTTATCTTTAAATTATTTATTTTTTTTTATTGGAGTAAAAATTTTTTTTTTTTCTTTATAATGAATGATTTTTAGTATAAAATTAATAGAAGAGTTTACTTCTTTCTTATGTTTTCAAAACATATGCTGTAAAAGCTTATTAATTAATTTAAAAGGTTATCTCAGTATTTTGATAAAAGGGGATTAATAATAAAATATAAAAAATATAAAATTGTTAAAATTTGTCCTGTTATAATATAAGGGATTTCTACGGGTCGTGCTCCAATTCAAGTTAATAGGCATGTAATAGATGTTATTCTTCAAAATAAAATTTGGTTAAGAGGATAAAATTGAAGTCCTTGAAATTTACTTATATGAGTAAAAGGTAAAATTATTAAAATGGCAATTGATATAACTAAAGCAATTACTCCTCCTAATTTATTAGGAATTGATCGTAAAATTGCATAAGCAAATAAAAAATATCATTCAGGTTGAATATGAACAGGAGTTACTAATGGATTAGCTGGAATAAAATTTTCTGGGTCTATTAATAAATAATTAAATTTTCAAATAAAAGTGATTAAAATTCAAATAAAGATAATAAATCCTGCTATATCTTTATAAATAAAATATGGGTGAAATGGAATTTTATCAATATTTCTATTTAATCCTAATGGATTATTTGATCCTGTTTGATGTAAAAATAAAAGGTGAATTATTGTTAAAGCTAAAATAATAAAAGGTAAAATAAAATGAAAAGTAAAGAATCGAGTTAAAGTTGCGTTATCAATTGCGAATCCTCCTCAAATTCATTGAACTAAATCATTTCCTAAATAAGGAATAGCCGATAAAAGATTTGTAATAACAGTTGCTCCTCAAAAAGATATTTGTCCTCAAGGTAAAACATATCCTAAAAATCCAGTTGCTATTGTTATAAATAATATAATTACTCCTACTATTCATGTAGGAATATAAAGAAATGAATTATAATAAATACCTCGTCCTACATGGGTAAATAAACATGCAAAAAAAAATGAAGCTCCGTTTGCGTGACAAATTCGGAGTAGTCATCCATTATTAACATCTCGATAAATATGATTTACACTATTAAAAGCAGTTTCAATATCTGCTGTATAATGTATAGCTAAAAAAAGACCTGTTAAAATTTGAATTATTAAACAAAGTCCTAAAAGAGATCCGAAATTTCATCAAATTGAAATATTAGAGGGGGCAGGTAAATCAATTAGTGCATTATTTATAATTTTAAATAAAGGGTGGGTATTTCGAATTGGTTTATTCATTAATTTCATAAATAATTTTGTTAATTAAGATAATGGGCGTAAAGGTCCATAATTTTTTATAGAGATTTTTACTGTAACTAATAATGTTAAAAACAAATAATTAATTAAAAGTAAAGTAATTAAATTTGTAGGAAAATTATATATTTTATTTAAAGATAAAATATTTTCTATATATAAAGATTTAAAATTTGATAATAAATTTATTTCGTAATTATTAATAAATGTTTCAATTATTATTTTATCTATAAAAAAAAAAATTATTAAAAAGATAATTAGTATAAAATATAGAATAATTGATAATTTTATTGAAAAAGAGAATATTTCATTTGATGAAAGAGAGGTTACATAAATAAATAGAACTAATATTCCCCCTATAAAAATTAAAAATAAAATATAAGCATATCAAAATGTTTGGATATAAATTCCTGAAATTATACAAATTAAAAATGTTTGAATTAAAAGAATTAATCCTATAGCTAAAGGGTGATTAATTTGTGTGAAAATTAATCTAATTATAAGAGATGAGAAAATAAAAGTTATAAAAATATCAAGAAATAGTTTATAAAAAATATTAATTTTGGGAATTAATGAAAAAGAATTTTCTTTTTTCTTGATGTTTTAAAAAAAAATTTTTTATTTTTAGTTTACAAGACTAAGGTTTTGATTAAACTATTAAAACTAAATTAATGGTAAATTTATTTTTATTATTTATTATAGTAATATTTATAATTGGATGTTTAGTATTTATTTCTAGACGAAAGCATTTATTATGTATGTTATTGTCATTAGAATTTATGGTTTTAATATTATTTATAATATTATTTTTTTTTTTAAATTATATAGAAAATGAAAAGTATTTTAGAATATTTTTTTTAACTTTTTGTGTTTGTGAGGGAGTATTAGGGTTATCTATTTTAGTTTCTATAGTTCGAACTCATGGTAATGATTATTTTCAAAGATTTTCAATTTTACAATGTTAAAATTTATTTTTTTTATTATTTGTTTATTATTATTATATAAAAAAAATTATTGAATGGTTCAATGTTTACTATTTTTAGGGAGATTTATATTTATATTAAAAATTGTAATAATAAATTATTTTTGTGATATTTCTTATTATTTTGGATTAGATTTAATTTCTTATGGTTTAATTATGTTGAGATTTTGGATTTGTGCTTTAATATTAATAGCTAGAGAAATAATTTATCGTGTTTTTAATTATAGAAAATTATTTATTTTTATAATTTTATTGTTATTATTGATATTAGTATTTACTTTTAGTTCATTAAGAATATTTATATTTTATTTATTTTTTGAGAGAAGATTAATTCCTACATTATTTTTGATTTTAGGATGAGGTTATCAGCCAGAGCGTTTACAAGCAGGAATTTATTTATTATTTTATACTTTATTAGCTTCTTTACCTTTATTAATTGGAATTTTTTTTATTAAAAATGATTTAAATATTATAAATTTGATTATATTAAATTATTTAAAATATTATAATTTAAAATTTTTATATTTATGTATAATTTTTGCTTTTTTGGTAAAAATACCAATATTTTTAGTTCATTTATGATTACCAAAAGCTCATGTTGAAGCTCCTATTTCTGGTTCTATAATTTTAGCTGGTGTTTTATTAAAATTAGGAGGTTATGGATTATTACGTGTTTTTTCATTTTTACAAATTTTAGGTATAAAATTTAATTATTGATGAATTAGAATTAGTTTAATAGGAGGTGTGTTAGTAAGATTAATTTGTTTACGACAAATGGATTTAAAGGCATTAATTGCTTATTCTTCTGTAGCTCATATAGGGATTGTTTTAAGAGGTTTAATAACTATAACTTATTGAGGATTAAGAGGATCATATACTTTAATAATTGCTCATGGTTTATGTTCTTCTGGATTATTTTGTTTAGCAAATATTTCTTATGAACGAATAAATAGACGAAGTTTATTAATTAACAAGGGGATATTAAATTTTATACCTAGAATAGCTTTATGATGATTTTTATTATGTGCTGGGAATATAGCGGCTCCTCCAACATTAAATTTATTAGGGGAAATTAGTTTAATAAATAGAATTGTAAGATGATCTTGATTAACTATAATTGGTTTAAGATTATTATCTTTTTTTAGAGCGGCTTATACCCTTTATTTATTTTCATATAGTCAACATGGTAAAATTTATTCTGGGGTTAATTTTTTTTCTTTTGGGACAAGTCGAGAGTATTTATTATTAATATTACATTGATTACCTTTAAATTTTTTAATTTTAAAAAGTGATATTTGTATATTATGAATTTAATTTAAATAGTTTAAAAAAAATATTGATTTGTGGTGTCAATGATATGAATTTTCATTTTAAATCGTGAATTCTTTAATTAATTATTGTAAGGTTAGATTTTATTTTTTAATTTTTATTAGATTTAATTTTTTTATATTTAGTTTAAATTTTTTATTGAATGATTTAATTTATTTTATTGAATGAGAAATTATTTCTTTATATTCAACTTCAATTGTTATGACTTTTTTATTGGATTGAATAAGATTGATATTTATATCTTTTGTATTATTAATTTCTTCTTTAGTAATTTTATATAGAGATGATTATATATCTAGAGATTTTAATAAAAATCGATTTATTTTATTAGTTTTAATATTTGTTATATCAATGATAATACTAATTATTAGTCCTAATTTAATTAGAATTTTATTAGGATGAGATGGATTAGGATTAGTTTCTTATTGTTTAGTAATTTATTTTCAAAATGTAAAATCTTATAATGCTGGAATGTTAACAGCTTTATCAAATCGAATTGGTGATGTAGCTTTATTATTAGCTATTGCTTGGATATTAAATTATGGAAGTTGGAATTATATTTTTTATTTAGAAATTAATAAGGAAAATTTTGAAATATTAATAATTGGAAGATTGGTGATATTAGCAGCTATAACTAAAAGAGCTCAAATTCCTTTTTCTTCTTGATTACCTGCTGCTATAGCAGCCCCTACCCCTGTTTCTGCTTTAGTTCATTCTTCAACTTTAGTAACTGCAGGGGTTTATTTATTGATTCGTTTTAATATTTTATTAGTAGATTCATTATTTGGTCAAATTTTATTATTAATTTCAGGATTAACAATATTTATAGCTGGATTAGGGGCTAATTTTGAGTATGATTTAAAAAAAATTATTGCTTTATCTACTTTAAGACAATTAGGATTAATAATAAGAATTTTATCTATTGGAGAATTTAAATTAGCATTTTTTCATCTTTTAACTCATGCTTTATTTAAGGCATTATTATTTATATGTGCAGGAGTAATTATTCATAATATAAAAAATATACAAGATATTCGTTATATAGGAGGGTTGTTTATAAGAATACCTTTAGTTTGTAGATGTTTTAATATTGCTAATTTAGCTTTGTGTGGAATGCCTTTTTTAGCTGGATTTTATTCAAAGGATTTAATCTTAGAAGTTGTTATACTTTCTTATATAAATTTTTTTTCTTTTTTTCTTTTTTTTTTTTCAACTGGGTTAACGGTTTGTTATTCTTTTCGATTAGTTTATTATTCTATAACAGGGGATTTTAAAAATATAGTTTTAAATATATTAAATGATAAGAGATGAATTATAAATTTTAGAATTTTTTTTTTAATAATTATAGCTATTATTGGGGGAAGTTTTCTTAGATGATTAATATTTTTTAATCCAGAGATAGTTAATTTACCTAAAATGATAAAATTTTTAACATTAATGGTTTGTGTTTTAGGGGGTTTGATAGGTTATTTATTAAATTATGAAAATTTATTTAGTAATAATAAATCTTTTATATTTTATAAATTTAGAAGATTTGTTGGGATAATATGATTTATGCCTTATATTTCGACTTTAATTATTATTAAATTGCCATTAAAAATAGGATTATTTTCATATAAAAGATTTGATCAAGGTTGAAGAGAATATTTTGGTGGACATATATTATATTATCAAATAAAAAAGTATTCTTTATATATTCAAGAGTTTCAAAATAATAATTTGAAAATTTATTTAATAAGATATTTTATTTGAATTGTAATTTTATTATTAATAATATTTTTAAATTAATTTAAATAGCTTATATTTAGAGCGTAACATTGAAGTTGTTGAGGAAATTATTTTAATTTTTAAATATTGGAAATATTTATAAATAAAGTTTATTAATTTTACATTGAAAATGTAATGTTTTTTTTAAACTATATAAATAAATATTAATAGAAATATGGTGATCAAGAAAAAGCTGCTAACTTTTATCTTTAATGGTTTAATTCCATTTATATTTCTTAATTGGAATTTTAAAATTCATTAATATTATTAACAGTAATATACCTCTTTTTGGTTTCAATTAATTTAAGATAAATTGATTGAATCAATATTTTTTAAGTGCAAGTTAAATGTTATAATTAACTATTATCCTATTTATTTATTTTTAAAAAATATGGGTGTAATTCACCTAAGATTAGGCCGAAACTAATTGCAATATATCGCTTCATATTTGGTTGAGATTTAATTATTTCATTCTAATGCTCCTTGGTTTCATTCGTGATATAATCCAATTAATAGAATAAAAATAAAGAAAAGGCTAGTAATTGTTCAATTTATTAAATTTGATGATTTAAAAATTAAGATTATTGGGAGAAGAAGAGCAATTTCTACATCAAAAATTAAGAAAATAATTGCAATTAAGAAAAATCGAAGAGAGAAGGGTAAACGAGAATAATTTATAGGGTCAAATCCACATTCAAAAGGGGAAGATTTTTCACGATCAGTAATGGTTTTTTTAGATAAAAAGGTTGCTATTATTATTAATAATAGAAATAGTTAAAATAATTAGACTTATAATAGTAAGTGTTAAAATTATTTATACTAAAATTATTTAGTCCTAATGATTGGAAGTCATTTATACATACATATACTTTATAAATTAACCTCCTCATCAGTAAATTGAAATATATAAAAATAATCAAACTACATCTACAAAGTGTCAATATCATGCTGCTGCTTCAAATCCAAAATGGTGATTTTTTGAAAAATGATGATTAATATGACGTAAAAAACAAATTAATAAAAAAGAAGTTCCAATTAAAACATGAAGTCCGTGGAATCCTGTTGATATGAAAAATGTTGAGCCATAAACATTATCTGCAATAGTAAATGGAGCTTCTATATATTCATATCCTTGTAAAATTGAGAAATAAATTCCTAAAAGTACTGTAAAAAATAATCTTTGAATTGTTTGAGTATGATTATTTTCTATTAATCTATGATGAGCTCAAGTTACAGTAATTCCTGATGCTAATAAAATAGCTGTATTTAATAAAGGAATTTGAAAAGGATTAAATGGATGGATTCCAATAGGAGGTCATATTATTCCTAGTTCAATTGTAGGAGATAATCTTCTATGAAAAAATGCTCAAAAAAATGAAATAAAAAAGAAAATTTCGGAGATAATAAAAAGAATTATTCCTCATCGAAGGCCTAAAGTTACATTGAAAGTATGAAGTCCTTGGAAAGTACTTTCTCGAGAAATATCTCGTCATCATTGATATATAATTAATAGGGTAATAATATTTCCTAAAATAAATAAATTATTATTATATTGATGGAATCATTGAACTAATCCTGTAGTTATTGTTATTGCTCTAATTGCTCCTAATAAAGGTCATGGACTATAGTCTACTAAATGAAAGGGATGATTTATTTTTGTTGACATTAATTTACTTCTCTAGAATATAAAGTACTTAAAACTGAAAATACATAAGATTGAATAATAGCGACTGCTGATTCAAGTAATAATAAAGCAATTTGAACAATTAAAATAATTCTTACAATAATGTAAGATGTAGATATAGGCCCAGTATTTCCTAAAAGGGTTAAAAGTAAATGACCAGCAATTATATTTGCGGTTAATCGAATAGCTAAAGTTCCTGGACGAATTACATTTCTAATTGTTTCAATACATACTATAAAAGGTATTAGGATTGCGGGAGTTCCTTGAGGAACTAAATGAGCAAATATATGTTGTGTGTGATTTGTTCATCCATAAATTATAATTCTTAATCATAAAGGAAAAGCTAAGGTTAAAGTTAATGTTAAATGACTAGTTCTTGTAAAAATATAAGGAAAAAGTCCTAAAAAATTATTAAATATAATTAAAGAAAATAAAGAAATAAATATTAAAGTTCTTTTATTATTATTAGTTGGACCTAAAAGAGTTTTAAATTCTTTATGTAAAGTTAATAAAATATTATTTCAAATAATTTGGAATCGATTAGGGATTAATCAGTAAGAAGATGGAATAATTAATAAACCTAAAAAAGTTCTTATTCAATTTAAGGATATATTAAAAATTGTTGTTGAAGGATCAAATACTGAAAATAGATTAGTTATCATTTTCAATTTAATTTAGATTGTTTAATATTTAATAGTTGGGGGGTTGAATTTAAAGAATAAAAAAAGCAATAATAATTTTTAATATTAAAAATTATTAAAGTAAATGAAAAAATAAAGAATAAAGTTAATCATCTTAATGGAGATATTTGAGGAATTAAAAAATATTAAATTATTAATATTTTTAGTTTGACAAACTAAGGTTTTGATTAAACTAATTTTTTTTTGAGAGAAATATTAATATCATTAGAAGTAATTGCTAATTTACTATAATATGATTTAAGAGATCATTACTTGCTTTCAGTCATCTAATGAATTGATTTGAGATGAAATTCATTTAATAAAGAAATTTATTGGGATTCTTTCAATAACAATTGGTATAAAGCTATGGTTTGCTCCACAAATTTCTGAACATTGTCCAAAAAATAATCCAGGTTGATTAATTAAGAAATTAGTTTGATTTAATCGTCCTGGAGTTGCGTCAATTTTTACACCTAGGGCTGGAATTGTTCATGAATGAAGAACATCTGTGGCTGTTACTAAAATTCGAATTTGATTATTAAAAGGTAAAATAATTCGATTATCTACATCTAATAGGCGGAATCCATTTATATTAAGTTCATTGGTAGGAGTTATATAAGAGTCAAATTCTAAATTAGTAAAATTTGAATATTCATATCTTCAATATCATTGATGTCCAATAGTTTTTAGAGTAATTAAAGGATTATTAATTTCATCTATTAAATATAAAAGACGAAGAGAGGGAAAGGCAATAAATATAAGAATAATTGCAGGTAAAATTGTTCAAATAATTTCGATTGTTTGACCATGAAGAAGATATCGATTGGTAAATTTATTGAAAAATAATATAATTATAATATAAGCAATTAATGTTGTAATTATAATTAAAATTAAAATAGTATGATCATGAAAAAAGTTTAATTGTTCTATTAAAGGAGAAATTCTATTTTGTAATCCTAAATTAGATCATGTTGCCATTTTCTAATAAAAGAAAAAATCTTTATATATGAAGCTTAAATTCATTGCACTATTCTGCCATATTAGAAATTTGATGATAAAATAGGAAGTTCTGAATATGTGTGTTCTATAGGAGGTATAGAATGATATCATTCAATTGAAGAAGAAAGTTGTATAGGGAATGAAGGAGTTCGTTTAGTAATTATACTTTCTCAAATAATAAATAGGAAAAATAAGATAGCAATTAATGAGATAGAACTACCTAAAGAAGAAATAATATTTCATGTTAAATAACTATCTGGAAAATCTGAATAACGACGAGGTATACCTGCTAATCCTAAAAAATGTTGAGGAAAAAATGTTAAATTTACTCCAATAAATATAATTATAAATTGAATTTTTAATCATAAGGGGTTTATAATTAATCCTGTTAATAAAGGATATCAATGAATAAATCCTGCTATAATTGCAAATACTGCTCCTATAGAGAGAACATAATGAAAATGAGCTACTACATAATAAGTATCATGAAGAATAATATCAATTGAAGAATTTGCTAAAATTACACCTGTTAATCCTCCTACAGTAAATAAAAAAACAAATCCTAATGATCATAATAATGTAGGATTATAATTTAATTGAGTACCATGAAGAGTAGCTAATCAACTAAAAATTTTAATTCCTGTAGGAACTGCAATAATTATAGTAGCTGAAGTAAAGTAAGCTCGAGTATCAACATCTATACCAACTGTAAATATATGATGAGCTCATACAATAAATCCTAAAAGTCCAATAGCTAATATAGCATAAATTATTCCTAAAGTCCCAAATGTTTCCTTTTTACCTCTTTCTTGAGTAATAATATGAGAAATTATTCCAAATCCTGGAAGAATTAAAATATATACCTCTGGATGTCCAAAAAATCAAAATAAATGTTGATAAAGAATTGGATCACCTCCTCCAATTGGGTCGAAAAATGAAGTATTTAAATTACGATCTGTAAGAAGTATAGTAATAGCTCCTGCTAATACGGGTAAAGATAAAAGAAGAAGAATTGCTGTAATAATTACTGATCATACAAATAAAGGTATTCGATCTAAAGAAATTCCTTCAGGTCGTATGTTAATAATAGTGGTAATAAAATTAATAGCTCCTAAAATTGAAGAAATTCCTGCTAAATGAAGAGAAAAAATTGTTAAATCAACTGATGATCCATTATGAGCAATATTAGATGAAAGAGGGGGATAAACTGTTCAACCAGTTCCTGACCCATTTTCAACTATTCTGCTTGAGAGTAATAATGTAATAGATGGAGGAAGAAGTCAAAATCTTATATTATTTATTCGTGGAAATGCTATATCAGGAGCTCCTAGTATTAAAGGTACTAATCAATTACCAAATCCTCCGATTATAATAGGTATTACTATGAAAAAAATTATTACAAATGCATGGGCGGTTACAATTACATTATAAATTTGATCATTACCAATAAATATTCCTGGTTGTCTTAGTTCTAAACGAATTAAAATTCTTATTGATGTTCCAATTATCCCTGCTCATGCTCCAAAAATAAAATATAAAGTTCCAATATCTTTATGATTTGTAGAAAATAGCCATTGTCGCGATTGAATGGCTGAAATTTAGGCAATAAATTGTAAATTTATTTATAAGAATATTTTCTTTTTAATCAAACTTTATAGTCAATAATGATATTAGATTGCAATTCTGAAGGAATAAGGAATAATTATTAAAGTTTAAGAATTAAAAGATTTTACAAGTATTTTTAGCTTTGAAAACTAATAGTTTTATTAACTTAAACTCTTTATAAGATTAAATAAAATGAGAAAATTATTATTAATCCTATAATAGAGGTAAAATTTATAAATAAAATTAGAAGAGAATTGTTATTAAAATTTTTTATAATTCATGAATTTTTATAGAAATTTAATATATAAATTCTATATGATATTCGTAAATAATAAAATAATGTAATTAAAGTCATACAAACTGCTATAAATATTAAAAAATAATGATTTATTTTTGTTAAATTTTCAATAATTATTCATTTAGGGAAGAATCCTAAAAATGGAGGGAGTCCTCCTAAAGATAATAAATTAATGAAAATTATAAATTTAATAATTGGGTTTATTAATGAAAAGTTATAAATTTGATTAAAATAATATAATTTAAAATTATTGAAAATTAAAATAATAGAAGATGATAGGAAAGAATATAAAAAGAAGTATATTAGTCATAAATATTCATTATATATTATTGCTATTAATATTCATCTTAAATGATTAATTGAAGAAAATGCTATTAATTTTCGTAAGGAGGTTTGATTTAATCCTCCTAATGCTCCAATAATTATAGAAAAAAAAATAAAAATGAATAATAAATTATAATTTGAATTATAAGAAATTATTATTAAGGGAGCAATTTTTTGTCATGTTATTAAAATTAAATTATTAATTCAATTTAATCCTTCTATTACTTCAGGGAATCAAAAGTGGAAGGGGGCAATTCCTCTTTTTAATGCTAAAGTTGAATAAATTATTAAATGAATAACGTTATTTTTAATAATTAAGTTAAAATTGAATAATAATAATAATAAAATTGAAAATAATAAAATAGAAGAAGCATAAGCTTGAATCAAAAAATATTTTAGACTTCTTTCGGATATTAGATATATTTTTTTTATTTTCATTTATTAGGGGAATAAATGAAAGTAAATTAATTTCTAATCCTATTCAAACTCCTAATCAAGAGTTTGAAGAAATTGTTAATAAAGTTCCAAAAATTAATGTTATTATAAAAATATTATTTGAAAATTTTTTAATTAAAAAGAAAAGGATTATAACCTTTATAAATGGGGTATGAGCCCAGTAGCTTAATTTAGCTTATCTTTTTAAATATAATTGAATTATAAAAATATATTTTAGTGTATGATGCACAAAAATTTTTGAAATTTTTAGAAATAGTTTAATTCTATTAAATATAATGAATAAAAATATTAAATTTTTATAATTTACCCTATCAAGGTAATCCTTTTATCAGGCAATTCATTTTTATTTTTTTTTTTATTATTATAAGTAAAAAAAAAATAACATGATTAAGATTTAATTTTGAAAGGCATTTAAAATAAAGTTTATAAATGTTTATTTTTAAAATTTTTTATTTAAATTAAATTTAAATAATTATTTTTAGAATTAATTATATATATATATATATATTATATAAATGTTTAATATATATATAAATGTATTATATAAATTAATAAAATATTTAATAATATATTCATCTATTATATATATATATTTAGATCTATTAATAAATATATTATATATATAAATTAAGAGAATTAATTAATAAGGATTATATTATCGTTAGTGTATTATTTATATGCCTATTCGGCCTATATTTACAGAGAAAAAAAAGATCTATATACATATAAATAATTTATATATAAATATATTCATTGTATTTTATTTATTTATATTATATTAAATTATTTATATTAAATAAATAAATATAATTAATTTATATAATTATAAATATATATATATATTATAAATAATTTATATAAAGGGAGTGTAAAAAATATTTAATTAATAAAATATATAATTTAATATTAAATAATTATATATAAATATAAAATTTTAAATATAAAATAAAATTATTAATATTGGTTGCGCGTCGAGAAAAGAATTGAGCTAAGTTGTTTTTATTAGTTTAATTTGTTTGTTTGATTATGATGAATGTATTATTAAATTAATTATTTTTTTTTTATAAATTAATTGAAAAATTTTATTAGTTAAAATATTTTTATATTTAGGGGGTGTAAAAATTTTTGACACTTGGAAAGAATTGAGCTAAGTTGTTTTTATTAGTTTAATTTGTTTGTTTGATTATGATGAATGTATTATTAAATTAATTATTTTTTTTTATAAATTAATTGAAAAATTTTATTAGTTAAAATATTTTTATATTTAGGGGGTGTAAAAATTTTTGACACTTGGAAAGAATTGAGCTAAGTTGTTTTTATTAGTTTAATTTGTTTGTTTGATTATGATGAATGTATTATTAAATTAATTATTTTTTTTTTATAAATTAATTGAAAAATTTTATTAGTTAAAATATTTTTATATTTAGGGGGTGTAAAAATTTTTGACACTTGGAAAGAATTGAGCTAAGTTGTTTTTATTAGTTTAATTTGTTTGTTTGATTATGATGAATGTATTATTAAATTAATTATTTTTTTTTATAAATTAATTGAAAAATTTTATTAGTTAAAATATTTTTATATTTAGGGGGTGTAAAAATTTTTGACACTTGGAAAGAATTGAGCTAAGTTGTTTTTATTAGTTTAATTTGTTTGTTTGATTATGATGAATGTATTATTAAATTAATTATTTTTTTTTATAAATTAATTGAAAAATTTTATTAGTTAAAATATTTTTATATTTAGGGGGTGTAAAAATTTTTGACACTTGGAAAGAATTGAGCTAAGTTGTTTTTATTAGTTTAATTTGTTTGTTTGATTATGATGAATGTATTATTAAATTAATTATTTTTTTTTATAAATTAATTGAAAAATTTTATTAGTTAAAATATTTTTATATTTAGGGGGTGTAAAAATTTTTGACACTTGGAAAGAATTGAGCTAAGTTGTTTTTATTAGTTTAATTTGTTTGTTTGATTATGATGAATGTATTATTAAATTAATTATTTTTTTTTATAAATTAATTGAAAAATTTTATTAGTTAAAATATTTTTATATTTAGGGGGTGTAAAAATTTTTGACACTTGGAAAGAATTGAGCTAAGTTGTTTTTATTAGTTTAATTTGTTTGTTTGATTATGATGAATGTATTATTAAATTAATTATTTTTTTTTATAAATTAATTGAAAAATTTTATTAGTTAAAATATTTTTATATTTAGGGGGTGTAAAAATTTTTGACACTTGGAAAGAATTGAGCTAAGTTGTTTTTATTAGTTTAATTTGTTTGTTTGATTATGATGAATGTATTATTAAATTAATTATTTTTTTTTATAAATTAATTGAAAAATTTTATTAGTTAAAATATTTTTATATTTAGGGGGTGTAAAAATTTTTGACACTTGGAAAGAATTGAGCTAAGTTGTTTTTATTAGTTTAATTTGTTTGTTTGATTATGATGAATGTATTATTAAATTAATTATTTTTTTTTATAAATTAATTGAAAAATTTTATTAGTTAAAATATTTTTATATTTAGGGGGTGTAAAAATTTTTGACACTTGGAAAGAATTGAGCTAAGTTGTTTTTATTAGTTTAATTTGTTTGTTTGATTATGATGAATGTATTATTAAATTAATTATTTTTTTTTATAAATGACTTATTTGAATATTTTAAATATAATATATAAATAATTTTATTATGGTTAAATTTTTTACTATTATTTTATTTTACATGTAAATTTTTGTGTGAAATTATTTAATTTTTAAAAAATTAATTAGTTTTATTTATTCTCAGTAATTAATATTAAAGGAAAAAAGAAATTTTGTATTAGTAATAATTTTTAATATTGGTAAAATTTGTGCCAGCTACCGCGGTTATACAAATAATATAAGTAAAAATTTTTAATATTAGTTAAATTGTTTATTTATAATATAAAAATTAATTTATTAGGTGAAATTATTAAATTATTATTATTATTATTTGAAAAATAAATTTAAGCTGTAAACTTTTTGTAATAAACTAGGATTAGATACCCTATTATTAAAAATAAATAATAAAATATTAAAGTAGTATTAGTTATATTCTTGAAATTTAAAAAATTTGGCGGTAATTTAGTCTATTCAGAGGAATCTGTCCTGTAATTGATAATCCACATTGAACCTTACTTAAATTAATTTAATTTGTATATCGTCGTCATCAGAATATATTATAAGATAAAATTTTCATAATTTAAAATTAATAAAAAATGTCAGATCAAGGTGCAGTTTATATTTAAGTAGAGATGGATTACAATAAATTTATTTATATGGATAAAATTTTGAAATTAAATTTTTGAAAGTGGATTTGATAGTATTATAAAAAAGATTATTTATAAGATTTTAGCTCTAAATTATGTACATATCGCCCATCGTTCTTATTATTAAAATAAGATAAGTTGTAACATAGTAGATGTACTGGAAAGTGTATCTAGAAAGTCAATTTAAAGCTTAATTAGTAAAGTATTTCATTTACATTGAAAAGAAATTTGTGCAATTCAATTTAAATTGAATAAATTTTATTTATTAATTTTATTTATTTTTTATATTATTTAATAAAAATAATTTTATAATTTAAAGTTTTAGTATTATTTAAATAAATAATAATTTTTATTATAGTTTATTAGTATTGTAAAAGAAGATTGAAATAAATTGAAAAATTTTTATTTTAAAAGAAAATTTAATTTATTGTACCTTGTGTATCAGGGTTTATTAATTAATTAATTATTATATTAATTTTTCTCGAATTTTAAAGATTTAAATTTATAAAAAAGTTAATGTGGAATAATTATTTTTAATATAAATTTAGAAATGAAATGTTAATCGTTTTAAAATATATCTAGTTTTTTAAGAAATAAATTTAATTTAGATTTATTAATTAAATATTTAATTAGTTAATTATTTAATTTAATAAAATTAATATTTTAAGGGATTAGCTTTAAAATAAAATTTTAAATTTTAATT
>NW_026599823.1:0-21777 GCF_029784135.1 Toxorhynchites rutilus septentrionalis
TGCGGTTAATCGAATAGCTAAAGTTCCTGGACGAATTACATTTCTAATTGTTTCAATACATACTATAAAAGGTATTAGGATTGCGGGAGTTCCTTGAGGAACTAAATGAGCAAATATATGTTGTGTGTGATTTGTTCATCCATAAATTATAATTCTTAATCATAAAGGAAAAGCTAAGGTTAAAGTTAATGTTAAATGACTAGTTCTTGTAAAAATATAAGGAAAAAGTCCTAAAAAATTATTAAATATAATTAAAGAAAATAAAGAAATAAATATTAAAGTTCTTTTATTATTATTAGTTGGACCTAAAAGAGTTTTAAATTCTTTATGTAAAGTTAATAAAATATTATTTCAAATAATTTGGAATCGATTAGGGATTAATCAGTAAGAAGATGGAATAATTAATAAACCTAAAAAAGTTCTTATTCAATTTAAGGATATATTAAAAATTGTTGTTGAAGGATCAAATACTGAAAATAGATTAGTTATCATTTTCAATTTAATTTAGATTGTTTAATATTTAATAGTTGGGGGGTTGAATTTAAAGAATAAAAAAAGCAATAATAATTTTTAATATTAAAAATTATTAAAGTAAATGAAAAAATAAAGAATAAAGTTAATCATCTTAATGGAGATATTTGAGGAATTAAAAAATATTAAATTATTAATATTTTTAGTTTGACAAACTAAGGTTTTGATTAAACTAATTTTTTTTTGAGAGAAATATTAATATCATTAGAAGTAATTGCTAATTTACTATAATATGATTTAAGAGATCATTACTTGCTTTCAGTCATCTAATGAATTGATTTGAGATGAAATTCATTTAATAAAGAAATTTATTGGGATTCTTTCAATAACAATTGGTATAAAGCTATGGTTTGCTCCACAAATTTCTGAACATTGTCCAAAAAATAATCCAGGTTGATTAATTAAGAAATTAGTTTGATTTAATCGTCCTGGAGTTGCGTCAATTTTTACACCTAGGGCTGGAATTGTTCATGAATGAAGAACATCTGTGGCTGTTACTAAAATTCGAATTTGATTATTAAAAGGTAAAATAATTCGATTATCTACATCTAATAGGCGGAATCCATTTATATTAAGTTCATTGGTAGGAGTTATATAAGAGTCAAATTCTAAATTAGTAAAATTTGAATATTCATATCTTCAATATCATTGATGTCCAATAGTTTTTAGAGTAATTAAAGGATTATTAATTTCATCTATTAAATATAAAAGACGAAGAGAGGGAAAGGCAATAAATATAAGAATAATTGCAGGTAAAATTGTTCAAATAATTTCGATTGTTTGACCATGAAGAAGATATCGATTGGTAAATTTATTGAAAAATAATATAATTATAATATAAGCAATTAATGTTGTAATTATAATTAAAATTAAAATAGTATGATCATGAAAAAAGTTTAATTGTTCTATTAAAGGAGAAATTCTATTTTGTAATCCTAAATTAGATCATGTTGCCATTTTCTAATAAAAGAAAAAATCTTTATATATGAAGCTTAAATTCATTGCACTATTCTGCCATATTAGAAATTTGATGATAAAATAGGAAGTTCTGAATATGTGTGTTCTATAGGAGGTATAGAATGATATCATTCAATTGAAGAAGAAAGTTGTATAGGGAATGAAGGAGTTCGTTTAGTAATTATACTTTCTCAAATAATAAATAGGAAAAATAAGATAGCAATTAATGAGATAGAACTACCTAAAGAAGAAATAATATTTCATGTTAAATAACTATCTGGAAAATCTGAATAACGACGAGGTATACCTGCTAATCCTAAAAAATGTTGAGGAAAAAATGTTAAATTTACTCCAATAAATATAATTATAAATTGAATTTTTAATCATAAGGGGTTTATAATTAATCCTGTTAATAAAGGATATCAATGAATAAATCCTGCTATAATTGCAAATACTGCTCCTATAGAGAGAACATAATGAAAATGAGCTACTACATAATAAGTATCATGAAGAATAATATCAATTGAAGAATTTGCTAAAATTACACCTGTTAATCCTCCTACAGTAAATAAAAAAACAAATCCTAATGATCATAATAATGTAGGATTATAATTTAATTGAGTACCATGAAGAGTAGCTAATCAACTAAAAATTTTAATTCCTGTAGGAACTGCAATAATTATAGTAGCTGAAGTAAAGTAAGCTCGAGTATCAACATCTATACCAACTGTAAATATATGATGAGCTCATACAATAAATCCTAAAAGTCCAATAGCTAATATAGCATAAATTATTCCTAAAGTCCCAAATGTTTCCTTTTTACCTCTTTCTTGAGTAATAATATGAGAAATTATTCCAAATCCTGGAAGAATTAAAATATATACCTCTGGATGTCCAAAAAATCAAAATAAATGTTGATAAAGAATTGGATCACCTCCTCCAATTGGGTCGAAAAATGAAGTATTTAAATTACGATCTGTAAGAAGTATAGTAATAGCTCCTGCTAATACGGGTAAAGATAAAAGAAGAAGAATTGCTGTAATAATTACTGATCATACAAATAAAGGTATTCGATCTAAAGAAATTCCTTCAGGTCGTATGTTAATAATAGTGGTAATAAAATTAATAGCTCCTAAAATTGAAGAAATTCCTGCTAAATGAAGAGAAAAAATTGTTAAATCAACTGATGATCCATTATGAGCAATATTAGATGAAAGAGGGGGATAAACTGTTCAACCAGTTCCTGACCCATTTTCAACTATTCTGCTTGAGAGTAATAATGTAATAGATGGAGGAAGAAGTCAAAATCTTATATTATTTATTCGTGGAAATGCTATATCAGGAGCTCCTAGTATTAAAGGTACTAATCAATTACCAAATCCTCCGATTATAATAGGTATTACTATGAAAAAAATTATTACAAATGCATGGGCGGTTACAATTACATTATAAATTTGATCATTACCAATAAATATTCCTGGTTGTCTTAGTTCTAAACGAATTAAAATTCTTATTGATGTTCCAATTATCCCTGCTCATGCTCCAAAAATAAAATATAAAGTTCCAATATCTTTATGATTTGTAGAAAATAGCCATTGTCGCGATTGAATGGCTGAAATTTAGGCAATAAATTGTAAATTTATTTATAAGAATATTTTCTTTTTAATCAAACTTTATAGTCAATAATGATATTAGATTGCAATTCTGAAGGAATAAGGAATAATTATTAAAGTTTAAGAATTAAAAGATTTTACAAGTATTTTTAGCTTTGAAAACTAATAGTTTTATTAACTTAAACTCTTTATAAGATTAAATAAAATGAGAAAATTATTATTAATCCTATAATAGAGGTAAAATTTATAAATAAAATTAGAAGAGAATTGTTATTAAAATTTTTTATAATTCATGAATTTTTATAGAAATTTAATATATAAATTCTATATGATATTCGTAAATAATAAAATAATGTAATTAAAGTCATACAAACTGCTATAAATATTAAAAAATAATGATTTATTTTTGTTAAATTTTCAATAATTATTCATTTAGGGAAGAATCCTAAAAATGGAGGGAGTCCTCCTAAAGATAATAAATTAATGAAAATTATAAATTTAATAATTGGGTTTATTAATGAAAAGTTATAAATTTGATTAAAATAATATAATTTAAAATTATTGAAAATTAAAATAATAGAAGATGATAGGAAAGAATATAAAAAGAAGTATATTAGTCATAAATATTCATTATATATTATTGCTATTAATATTCATCTTAAATGATTAATTGAAGAAAATGCTATTAATTTTCGTAAGGAGGTTTGATTTAATCCTCCTAATGCTCCAATAATTATAGAAAATAAAATAAAAATGAATAATAAATTATAATTTGAATTATAAGAAATTATTATTAAGGGAGCAATTTTTTGTCATGTTATTAAAATTAAATTATTAATTCAATTTAATCCTTCTATTACTTCAGGGAATCAAAAGTGGAAGGGGGCAATTCCTCTTTTTAATGCTAAAGTTGAATAAATTATTAAATGAATAACGTTATTTTTAATAATTAAGTTAAAATTGAATAATAATAATAATAAAATTGAAAATAATAAAATAGAAGAAGCATAAGCTTGAATCAAAAAATATTTTAGACTTCTTTCGGATATTAATATATTTTTTTTATTTTCATTTATTAGGGGAATAAATGAAAGTAAATTAATTTCTAATCCTATTCAAACTCCTAATCAAGAGTTTGAAGAAATTGTTAATAAAGTTCCAAAAATTAATGTTATTATAAAAATATTATTTGAAAATTTTTTAATTAAAAAGAAAAGGATTATAACCTTTATAAATGGGGTATGAGCCCAGTAGCTTAATTTAGCTTATCTTTTTAAATATAATTGAATTATAAAAATATATTTTAGTGTATGATGCACAAAAATTTTTGAAATTTTTAGAAATAGTTTAATTCTATTAAATATAATGAATAAAAATATTAAATTTTTATAATTTACCCTATCAAGGTAATCCTTTTATCAGGCAATTCATTTTTATTTTTTTTTTTATTATTATAAGTAAAAAAAAAATAACATGATTAAGATTTAATTTTGAAAGGCATTTAAAATAAAGTTTATAAATGTTTATTTTTAAAATTTTTTATTTAAATTAAATTTAAATAATTATTTTTAGAATTAATTATATATATATATATATATTATATAAATGTTTAATATATATATAAATGTATTATATAAATTAATAAAATATTTAATAATATATTCATCTATTATATATATATATTTAGATCTATTAATAAATATATTATATATATAAATTAAGAGAATTAATTAATAAGGATTATATTATCGTTAGTGTATTATTTATATGCCTATTCGGCCTATATTTACAGAGAAAAAAAAGATCTATATACATATAAATAATTTATATATATAAATATATTCATTGTATTTTATTTATTTATATTATATTAAATTATTTATATTAAATAAATAAATATAATTAATTTATATAATTATAAATATATATATATATTATAAATAATTTATATAAAGGGAGTGTAAAAAATATTTAATTAATAAAATATATAATTTAATATTAAATAATTATATATAAATATAAAATTTTAAATATAAAATAAAATTATTAATATTGGTTGCGCGTCGAGAAAAGAATTGAGCTAAGTTGTTTTTATTAGTTTAATTTGTTTGTTTGATTATGATGAATGTATTATTAAATTAATTATTTTTTTTTTATAAATTAATTGAAAAATTTTATTAGTTAAAATATTTTTATATTTAGGGGGTGTAAAAATTTTTGACACTTGGAAAGAATTGAGCTAAGTTGTTTTTATTAGTTTAATTTGTTTGTTTGATTATGATGAATGTATTATTAAATTAATTATTTTTTTTTATAAATTAATTGAAAAATTTTATTAGTTAAAATATTTTTATATTTAGGGGGTGTAAAAATTTTTGACACTTGGAAAGAATTGAGCTAAGTTGTTTTTATTAGTTTAATTTGTTTGTTTGATTATGATGAATGTATTATTAAATTAATTATTTTTTTTTATAAATTAATTGAAAAATTTTATTAGTTAAAATATTTTTATATTTAGGGGGTGTAAAAATTTTTGACACTTGGAAAGAATTGAGCTAAGTTGTTTTTATTAGTTTAATTTGTTTGTTTGATTATGATGAATGTATTATTAAATTAATTATTTTTTTTTATAAATTAATTGAAAAATTTTATTAGTTAAAATATTTTTATATTTAGGGGGTGTAAAAATTTTTGACACTTGGAAAGAATTGAGCTAAGTTGTTTTTATTAGTTTAATTTGTTTGTTTGATTATGATGAATGTATTATTAAATTAATTATTTTTTTTTATAAATTAATTGAAAAATTTTATTAGTTAAAATATTTTTATATTTAGGGGGTGTAAAAATTTTTGACACTTGGAAAGAATTGAGCTAAGTTGTTTTTATTAGTTTAATTTGTTTGTTTGATTATGATGAATGTATTATTAAATTAATTATTTTTTTTTATAAATTAATTGAAAAATTTTATTAGTTAAAATATTTTTATATTTAGGGGGTGTAAAAATTTTTGACACTTGGAAAGAATTGAGCTAAGTTG
Source organism: Toxorhynchites rutilus septentrionalis (assembly GCF_029784135.1). Classification (NCBI taxonomy): domain Eukaryota; kingdom Metazoa; phylum Arthropoda; class Insecta; order Diptera; family Culicidae; genus Toxorhynchites; species Toxorhynchites rutilus. The sequence goes on from NW_026599823.1 coordinate 6,139, forward strand.
TTTTTATTAGTTTAATTTGTTTGTTTGATTATGATGAATGTATTATTAAATTAATTATTTTTTTTTATAAATTAATTGAAAAATTTTATTAGTTAAAATATTTTTATATTTAGGGGGTGTAAAAATTTTTGACACTTGGAAAGAATTGAGCTAAGTTGTTTTTATTAGTTTAATTTGTTTGTTTGATTATGATGAATGTATTATTAAATTAATTATTTTTTTTTATAAATTAATTGAAAAATTTTATTAGTTAAAATATTTTTATATTTAGGGGGTGTAAAAATTTTTGACACTTGGAAAGAATTGAGCTAAGTTGTTTTTATTAGTTTAATTTGTTTGTTTGATTATGATGAATGTATTATTAAATTAATTATTTTTTTTTATAAATTAATTGAAAAATTTTATTAGTTAAAATATTTTTATATTTAGGGGGTGTAAAAATTTTTGACACTTGGAAAGAATTGAGCTAAGTTGTTTTTATTAGTTTAATTTGTTTGTTTGATTATGATGAATGTATTATTAAATTAATTATTTTTTTTTATAAATTAATTGAAAAATTTTATTAGTTAAAATATTTTTATATTTAGGGGGTGTAAAAATTTTTGACACTTGGAAAGAATTGAGCTAAGTTGTTTTTATTAGTTTAATTTGTTTGTTTGATTATGATGAATGTATTATTAAATTAATTATTTTTTTTTATAAATGACTTATTTGAATATTTTAAATATAATATATAAATAATTTTATTATGGTTAAATTTTTTACTATTATTTTATTTTACATGTAAATTTTTGTGTGAAATTATTTAATTTTTAAAAAATTAATTAGTTTTATTTATTCTCAGTAATTAATATTAAAGGAAAAAAGAAATTTTGTATTAGTAATAATTTTTAATATTGGTAAAATTTGTGCCAGCTACCGCGGTTATACAAATAATATAAGTAAAAATTTTTAATATTAGTTAAATTGTTTATTTATAATATAAAAATTAATTTATTAGGTGAAATTATTAAATTATTATTATTATTATTTGAAAAATAAATTTAAGCTGTAAACTTTTTGTAATAAACTAGGATTAGATACCCTATTATTAAAAATAAATAATAAAATATTAAAGTAGTATTAGTTATATTCTTGAAATTTAAAAAATTTGGCGGTAATTTAGTCTATTCAGAGGAATCTGTCCTGTAATTGATAATCCACATTGAACCTTACTTAAATTAATTTAATTTGTATATCGTCGTCATCAGAATATATTATAAGATAAAATTTTCATAATTTAAAATTAATAAAAAATGTCAGATCAAGGTGCAGTTTATATTTAAGTAGAGATGGATTACAATAAATTTATTTATATGGATAAAATTTTGAAATTAAATTTTTGAAAGTGGATTTGATAGTATTATAAAAAAGATTATTTATAAGATTTTAGCTCTAAATTATGTACATATCGCCCATCGTTCTTATTATTAAAATAAGATAAGTTGTAACATAGTAGATGTACTGGAAAGTGTATCTAGAAAGTCAATTTAAAGCTTAATTAGTAAAGTATTTCATTTACATTGAAAAGAAATTTGTGCAATTCAATTTAAATTGAATAAATTTTATTTATTAATTTTATTTATTTTTTATATTATTTAATAAAAATAATTTTATAATTTAAAGTTTTAGTATTATTTAAATAAATAATAATTTTTATTATAGTTTATTAGTATTGTAAAAGAAGATTGAAATAAATTGAAAAATTTTTATTTTAAAAGAAAATTTAATTTATTGTACCTTGTGTATCAGGGTTTATTAATTAATTAATTATTATATTAATTTTTCTCGAATTTTAAAGATTTAAATTTATAAAAAAGTTAATGTGGAATAATTATTTTTAATATAAATTTAGAAATGAAATGTTAATCGTTTTAAAATATATCTAGTTTTTTAAGAAATAAATTTAATTTAGATTTATTAATTAAATATTTAATTAGTTAATTATTTAATTTAATAAAATTAATATTTTAAGGGATTAGCTTTAAAATAAAATTTTAAATTTTAATTAAGTAAATAAATAAATATAGGCTTAAAAATAGTCATTATTAGTAAGTATGTTATAATTTATTTTATAATTATATTATTTATTTTAAAATTAAGTTATTTATTAAAATATAAATTTTAATAAAGAAAGTTTATTAATTATGATAAAATTAGTATATAAATTTATATAAATTATTTATAAATGAGAGGTTTATATAAGGAATTCGGCAATAAATATATATTTACCTGTTTATCAAAAACATGTCTTTTTGAAATTAATTTAAAGTCTAACCTGCCCACTGAATATTATTAAAGGGCCGCAGTATTTTGACTGTGCGAAGGTAGCATAATCAATAGTCTTTTAATTGGAGGCTTGTATGAATGGTTGGATAAGATATATACTGTCTTATATAAATTTTTTTAGAATTTTATTTTTTAATTAAAAAGTTAAGATAAAATTAAAAGACGAGAAGACCCTATAGATCTTTATTTTTATATTTTATAATTTTTTAAGGATTATTTTAATTATAATTTTATTAAAAATTTTACTGGGGTGGTATAAAAATTTAATTAACTTTTAATTGTATTATACATTAATATATGAATAATTGATCCAATAATATTGATTAAAAATTTAAGTTACCTTAGGGATAACAGCGTAATTTTTTTTTAGAGTTCATATCGATAAAAAAGATTGCGACCTCGATGTTGGATTAAGAGTTATTTTTAGGTGTAGAAGTTTAAAGTTTAGGTCTGTTCGACCTTTGAATTCTTACATGATCTGAGTTCAAACCGGTGTAAGCCAGGTTGGTTTCTATCTTTAATTAATAATTATATTATAGTACGAAAGGACCTAATATAAAAAATATAAATTTTATTAAAATGATTGATAATAATATTTAATTACTATTTTGGCAGATTAGTGTAATAAATTTAGAATTTATTTAAATAATATTTTATTATTATAAATAGTATTGTATTTTAATGATTATGTATTGGGGTTAGTAGGTAGTTTATTATTAATTATTTGTGTTTTAGTTAGAGTTGCTTTTTTAACATTATTAGAACGAAAAGTTTTAGGATATATTCAAATTCGAAAAGGTCCTAATAAAGTTGGATTTGTTGGGTTATTACAACCTTTTAGAGATGCAGTTAAGTTATTTACTAAAGAACAAACATATCCTTTATTATCTAATTATTTAGTTTATTATTTTTCTCCAATTTTTTCTTTATTTTTATCTTTATTAATTTGGTTATGTATTCCTTATTTAATTAAATTATATTCTTTTAATTTAGGAGTATTATTTTTTTTTTGTATTACTAGATTAAGAGTTTATACTGTTATAATTGCTGGGTGATCTTCTAATTCTAATTATGCTTTATTAGGGGGTTTACGGGCTGTTGCTCAAACTATTTCTTATGAAGTAAGTTTGGCTTTAATTTTATTAAGATTTATTTTTTTAGTGGGGGGTTATAATTTTTTAAATTTTTATTTTTTTCAAAAATATATTTGATTTATTGTTTTTTGTTATCCTTTAAGATTAGTTTGATTTGCTTCTTGTTTAGCTGAAACTAATCGAACTCCATTTGATTTTGCAGAAGGAGAATCAGAATTAGTCTCTGGGTTTAATGTTGAATATAGAAGAGGTAGATTTGCTTTAATTTTTTTAGCAGAATATGCAAGAATTTTATTTATAAGTATATTATTTGTAGTAATTTTTTTAGGTAGAGATATTTATAGATTTTTTTTTTTTTTAAAATTAGTTTTTATTTCTTATATATTTATTTGGGTTCGAGGGACTTTACCTCGATTTCGTTATGATAAATTAATATATTTAGCATGAAAAAGATTTTTACCTTTATCTTTAAATTATTTATTTTTTTTTATTGGAGTAAAAATTTTTTTTTTTTCTTTATAATGAATGATTTTTAGTATAAAATTAATAGAAGAGTTTACTTCTTTCTTATGTTTTCAAAACATATGCTGTAAAAGCTTATTAATTAATTTAAAAGGTTATCTCAGTATTTTGATAAAAGGGGATTAATAATAAAATATAAAAAATATAAAATTGTTAAAATTTGTCCTGTTATAATATAAGGGATTTCTACGGGTCGTGCTCCAATTCAAGTTAATAGGCATGTAATAGATGTTATTCTTCAAAATAAAATTTGGTTAAGAGGATAAAATTGAAGTCCTTGAAATTTACTTATATGAGTAAAAGGTAAAATTATTAAAATGGCAATTGATATAACTAAAGCAATTACTCCTCCTAATTTATTAGGAATTGATCGTAAAATTGCATAAGCAAATAAAAAATATCATTCAGGTTGAATATGAACAGGAGTTACTAATGGATTAGCTGGAATAAAATTTTCTGGGTCTATTAATAAATAATTAAATTTTCAAATAAAAGTGATTAAAATTCAAATAAAGATAATAAATCCTGCTATATCTTTATAAATAAAATATGGGTGAAATGGAATTTTATCAATATTTCTATTTAATCCTAATGGATTATTTGATCCTGTTTGATGTAAAAATAAAAGGTGAATTATTGTTAAAGCTAAAATAATAAAAGGTAAAATAAAATGAAAAGTAAAGAATCGAGTTAAAGTTGCGTTATCAATTGCGAATCCTCCTCAAATTCATTGAACTAAATCATTTCCTAAATAAGGAATAGCCGATAAAAGATTTGTAATAACAGTTGCTCCTCAAAAAGATATTTGTCCTCAAGGTAAAACATATCCTAAAAATCCAGTTGCTATTGTTATAAATAATATAATTACTCCTACTATTCATGTAGGAATATAAAGAAATGAATTATAATAAATACCTCGTCCTACATGGGTAAATAAACATGCAAAAAAAAATGAAGCTCCGTTTGCGTGACAAATTCGGAGTAGTCATCCATTATTAACATCTCGATAAATATGATTTACACTATTAAAAGCAGTTTCAATATCTGCTGTATAATGTATAGCTAAAAAAAGACCTGTTAAAATTTGAATTATTAAACAAAGTCCTAAAAGAGATCCGAAATTTCATCAAATTGAAATATTAGAGGGGGCAGGTAAATCAATTAGTGCATTATTTATAATTTTAAATAAAGGGTGGGTATTTCGAATTGGTTTATTCATTAATTTCATAAATAATTTTGTTAATTAAGATAATGGGCGTAAAGGTCCATAATTTTTTATAGAGATTTTTACTGTAACTAATAATGTTAAAAACAAATAATTAATTAAAAGTAAAGTAATTAAATTTGTAGGAAAATTATATATTTTATTTAAAGATAAAATATTTTCTATATATAAAGATTTAAAATTTGATAATAAATTTATTTCGTAATTATTAATAAATGTTTCAATTATTATTTTATCTATAAAAAAAAAAATTATTAAAAAGATAATTAGTATAAAATATAGAATAATTGATAATTTTATTGAAAAAGAGAATATTTCATTTGATGAAAGAGAGGTTACATAAATAAATAGAACTAATATTCCCCCTATAAAAATTAAAAATAAAATATAAGCATATCAAAATGTTTGGATATAAATTCCTGAAATTATACAAATTAAAAATGTTTGAATTAAAAGAATTAATCCTATAGCTAAAGGGTGATTAATTTGTGTGAAAATTAATCTAATTATAAGAGATGAGAAAATAAAAGTTATAAAAATATCAAGAAATAGTTTATAAAAAATATTAATTTTGGGAATTAATGAAAAAGAATTTTCTTTTTTCTTGATGTTTTAAAAAAAAATTTTTTATTTTTAGTTTACAAGACTAAGGTTTTGATTAAACTATTAAAACTAAATTAATGGTAAATTTATTTTTATTATTTATTATAGTAATATTTATAATTGGATGTTTAGTATTTATTTCTAGACGAAAGCATTTATTATGTATGTTATTGTCATTAGAATTTATGGTTTTAATATTATTTATAATATTATTTTTTTTTTTAAATTATATAGAAAATGAAAAGTATTTTAGAATATTTTTTTTAACTTTTTGTGTTTGTGAGGGAGTATTAGGGTTATCTATTTTAGTTTCTATAGTTCGAACTCATGGTAATGATTATTTTCAAAGATTTTCAATTTTACAATGTTAAAATTTATTTTTTTTATTATTTGTTTATTATTATTATATAAAAAAAATTATTGAATGGTTCAATGTTTACTATTTTTAGGGAGATTTATATTTATATTAAAAATTGTAATAATAAATTATTTTTGTGATATTTCTTATTATTTTGGATTAGATTTAATTTCTTATGGTTTAATTATGTTGAGATTTTGGATTTGTGCTTTAATATTAATAGCTAGAGAAATAATTTATCGTGTTTTTAATTATAGAAAATTATTTATTTTTATAATTTTATTGTTATTATTGATATTAGTATTTACTTTTAGTTCATTAAGAATATTTATATTTTATTTATTTTTTGAGAGAAGATTAATTCCTACATTATTTTTGATTTTAGGATGAGGTTATCAGCCAGAGCGTTTACAAGCAGGAATTTATTTATTATTTTATACTTTATTAGCTTCTTTACCTTTATTAATTGGAATTTTTTTTATTAAAAATGATTTAAATATTATAAATTTGATTATATTAAATTATTTAAAATATTATAATTTAAAATTTTTATATTTATGTATAATTTTTGCTTTTTTGGTAAAAATACCAATATTTTTAGTTCATTTATGATTACCAAAAGCTCATGTTGAAGCTCCTATTTCTGGTTCTATAATTTTAGCTGGTGTTTTATTAAAATTAGGAGGTTATGGATTATTACGTGTTTTTTCATTTTTACAAATTTTAGGTATAAAATTTAATTATTGATGAATTAGAATTAGTTTAATAGGAGGTGTGTTAGTAAGATTAATTTGTTTACGACAAATGGATTTAAAGGCATTAATTGCTTATTCTTCTGTAGCTCATATAGGGATTGTTTTAAGAGGTTTAATAACTATAACTTATTGAGGATTAAGAGGATCATATACTTTAATAATTGCTCATGGTTTATGTTCTTCTGGATTATTTTGTTTAGCAAATATTTCTTATGAACGAATAAATAGACGAAGTTTATTAATTAACAAGGGGATATTAAATTTTATACCTAGAATAGCTTTATGATGATTTTTATTATGTGCTGGGAATATAGCGGCTCCTCCAACATTAAATTTATTAGGGGAAATTAGTTTAATAAATAGAATTGTAAGATGATCTTGATTAACTATAATTGGTTTAAGATTATTATCTTTTTTTAGAGCGGCTTATACCCTTTATTTATTTTCATATAGTCAACATGGTAAAATTTATTCTGGGGTTAATTTTTTTTCTTTTGGGACAAGTCGAGAGTATTTATTATTAATATTACATTGATTACCTTTAAATTTTTTAATTTTAAAAAGTGATATTTGTATATTATGAATTTAATTTAAATAGTTTAAAAAAAATATTGATTTGTGGTGTCAATGATATGAATTTTCATTTTAAATCGTGAATTCTTTAATTAATTATTGTAAGGTTAGATTTTATTTTTTAATTTTTATTAGATTTAATTTTTTTATATTTAGTTTAAATTTTTTATTGAATGATTTAATTTATTTTATTGAATGAGAAATTATTTCTTTATATTCAACTTCAATTGTTATGACTTTTTTATTGGATTGAATAAGATTGATATTTATATCTTTTGTATTATTAATTTCTTCTTTAGTAATTTTATATAGAGATGATTATATATCTAGAGATTTTAATAAAAATCGATTTATTTTATTAGTTTTAATATTTGTTATATCAATGATAATACTAATTATTAGTCCTAATTTAATTAGAATTTTATTAGGATGAGATGGATTAGGATTAGTTTCTTATTGTTTAGTAATTTATTTTCAAAATGTAAAATCTTATAATGCTGGAATGTTAACAGCTTTATCAAATCGAATTGGTGATGTAGCTTTATTATTAGCTATTGCTTGGATATTAAATTATGGAAGTTGGAATTATATTTTTTATTTAGAAATTAATAAGGAAAATTTTGAAATATTAATAATTGGAAGATTGGTGATATTAGCAGCTATAACTAAAAGAGCTCAAATTCCTTTTTCTTCTTGATTACCTGCTGCTATAGCAGCCCCTACCCCTGTTTCTGCTTTAGTTCATTCTTCAACTTTAGTAACTGCAGGGGTTTATTTATTGATTCGTTTTAATATTTTATTAGTAGATTCATTATTTGGTCAAATTTTATTATTAATTTCAGGATTAACAATATTTATAGCTGGATTAGGGGCTAATTTTGAGTATGATTTAAAAAAAATTATTGCTTTATCTACTTTAAGACAATTAGGATTAATAATAAGAATTTTATCTATTGGAGAATTTAAATTAGCATTTTTTCATCTTTTAACTCATGCTTTATTTAAGGCATTATTATTTATATGTGCAGGAGTAATTATTCATAATATAAAAAATATACAAGATATTCGTTATATAGGAGGGTTGTTTATAAGAATACCTTTAGTTTGTAGATGTTTTAATATTGCTAATTTAGCTTTGTGTGGAATGCCTTTTTTAGCTGGATTTTATTCAAAGGATTTAATCTTAGAAGTTGTTATACTTTCTTATATAAATTTTTTTTCTTTTTTTCTTTTTTTTTTTTCAACTGGGTTAACGGTTTGTTATTCTTTTCGATTAGTTTATTATTCTATAACAGGGGATTTTAAAAATATAGTTTTAAATATATTAAATGATAAGAGATGAATTATAAATTTTAGAATTTTTTTTTTAATAATTATAGCTATTATTGGGGGAAGTTTTCTTAGATGATTAATATTTTTTAATCCAGAGATAGTTAATTTACCTAAAATGATAAAATTTTTAACATTAATGGTTTGTGTTTTAGGGGGTTTGATAGGTTATTTATTAAATTATGAAAATTTATTTAGTAATAATAAATCTTTTATATTTTATAAATTTAGAAGATTTGTTGGGATAATATGATTTATGCCTTATATTTCGACTTTAATTATTATTAAATTGCCATTAAAAATAGGATTATTTTCATATAAAAGATTTGATCAAGGTTGAAGAGAATATTTTGGTGGACATATATTATATTATCAAATAAAAAAGTATTCTTTATATATTCAAGAGTTTCAAAATAATAATTTGAAAATTTATTTAATAAGATATTTTATTTGAATTGTAATTTTATTATTAATAATATTTTTAAATTAATTTAAATAGCTTATATTTAGAGCGTAACATTGAAGTTGTTGAGGAAATTATTTTAATTTTTAAATATTGGAAATATTTATAAATAAAGTTTATTAATTTTACATTGAAAATGTAATGTTTTTTTTAAACTATATAAATAAATATTAATAGAAATATGGTGATCAAGAAAAAGCTGCTAACTTTTATCTTTAATGGTTTAATTCCATTTATATTTCTTAATTGGAATTTTAAAATTCATTAATATTATTAACAGTAATATACCTCTTTTTGGTTTCAATTAATTTAAGATAAATTGATTGAATCAATATTTTTTAAGTGCAAGTTAAATGTTATAATTAACTATTATCCTATTTATTTATTTTTAAAAAATATGGGTGTAATTCACCTAAGATTAGGCCGAAACTAATTGCAATATATCGCTTCATATTTGGTTGAGATTTAATTATTTCATTCTAATGCTCCTTGGTTTCATTCGTGATATAATCCAATTAATAGAATAAAAATAAAGAAAAGGCTAGTAATTGTTCAATTTATTAAATTTGATGATTTAAAAATTAAGATTATTGGGAGAAGAAGAGCAATTTCTACATCAAAAATTAAGAAAATAATTGCAATTAAGAAAAATCGAAGAGAGAAGGGTAAACGAGAATAATTTATAGGGTCAAATCCACATTCAAAAGGGGAAGATTTTTCACGATCAGTAATGGTTTTTTTAGATAAAAAGGTTGCTATTATTATTATAATAATAGAAATAGTTAAAATAATTAGACTTATAATAGTAAGTGTTAAAATTATTTATACTAAAATTATTTAGTCCTAATGATTGGAAGTCATTTATACATACATATACTTTATAAATTAACCTCCTCATCAGTAAATTGAAATATATAAAAATAATCAAACTACATCTACAAAGTGTCAATATCATGCTGCTGCTTCAAATCCAAAATGGTGATTTTTTGAAAAATGATGATTAATATGACGTAAAAAACAAATTAATAAAAAAGAAGTTCCAATTAAAACATGAAGTCCGTGGAATCCTGTTGATATGAAAAATGTTGAGCCATAAACATTATCTGCAATAGTAAATGGAGCTTCTATATATTCATATCCTTGTAAAATTGAGAAATAAATTCCTAAAAGTACTGTAAAAAATAATCTTTGAATTGTTTGAGTATGATTATTTTCTATTAATCTATGATGAGCTCAAGTTACAGTAATTCCTGATGCTAATAAAATAGCTGTATTTAATAAAGGAATTTGAAAAGGATTAAATGGATGGATTCCAATAGGAGGTCATATTATTCCTAGTTCAATTGTAGGAGATAATCTTCTATGAAAAAATGCTCAAAAAAATGAAATAAAAAAGAAAATTTCGGAGATAATAAAAAGAATTATTCCTCATCGAAGGCCTAAAGTTACATTGAAAGTATGAAGTCCTTGGAAAGTACTTTCTCGAGAAATATCTCGTCATCATTGATATATAATTAATAGGGTAATAATATTTCCTAAAATAAATAAATTATTATTATATTGATGGAATCATTGAACTAATCCTGTAGTTATTGTTATTGCTCTAATTGCTCCTAATAAAGGTCATGGACTATAGTCTACTAAATGAAAGGGATGATTTATTTTTGTTGACATTAATTTACTTCTCTAGAATATAAAGTACTTAAAACTGAAAATACATAAGATTGAATAATAGCGACTGCTGATTCAAGTAATAATAAAGCAATTTGAACAATTAAAATAATTCTTACAATAATGTAAGATGTAGATATAGGCCCAGTATTTCCTAAAAGGGTTAAAAGTAAATGACCAGCAATTATATTTGCGGTTAATCGAATAGCTAAAGTTCCTGGACGAATTACATTTCTAATTGTTTCAATACATACTATAAAAGGTATTAGGATTGCGGGAGTTCCTTGAGGAACTAAATGAGCAAATATATGTTGTGTGTGATTTGTTCATCCATAAATTATAATTCTTAATCATAAAGGAAAAGCTAAGGTTAAAGTTAATGTTAAATGACTAGTTCTTGTAAAAATATAAGGAAAAAGTCCTAAAAAATTATTAAATATAATTAAAGAAAATAAAGAAATAAATATTAAAGTTCTTTTATTATTATTAGTTGGACCTAAAAGAGTTTTAAATTCTTTATGTAAAGTTAATAAAATATTATTTCAAATAATTTGGAATCGATTAGGGATTAATCAGTAAGAAGATGGAATAATTAATAAACCTAAAAAAGTTCTTATTCAATTTAAGGATATATTAAAAATTGTTGTTGAAGGATCAAATACTGAAAATAGATTAGTTATCATTTTCAATTTAATTTAGATTGTTTAATATTTAATAGTTGGGGGGTTGAATTTAAAGAATAAAAAAAGCAATAATAATTTTTAATATTAAAAATTATTAAAGTAAATGAAAAAATAAAGAATAAAGTTAATCATCTTAATGGAGATATTTGAGGAATTAAAAAATATTAAATTATTAATATTTTTAGTTTGACAAACTAAGGTTTTGATTAAACTAATTTTTTTTTGAGAGAAATATTAATATCATTAGAAGTAATTGCTAATTTACTATAATATGATTTAAGAGATCATTACTTGCTTTCAGTCATCTAATGAATTGATTTGAGATGAAATTCATTTAATAAAGAAATTTATTGGGATTCTTTCAATAACAATTGGTATAAAGCTATGGTTTGCTCCACAAATTTCTGAACATTGTCCAAAAAATAATCCAGGTTGATTAATTAAGAAATTAGTTTGATTTAATCGTCCTGGAGTTGCGTCAATTTTTACACCTAGGGCTGGAATTGTTCATGAATGAAGAACATCTGTGGCTGTTACTAAAATTCGAATTTGATTATTAAAAGGTAAAATAATTCGATTATCTACATCTAATAGGCGGAATCCATTTATATTAAGTTCATTGGTAGGAGTTATATAAGAGTCAAATTCTAAATTAGTAAAATTTGAATATTCATATCTTCAATATCATTGATGTCCAATAGTTTTTAGAGTAATTAAAGGATTATTAATTTCATCTATTAAATATAAAAGACGAAGAGAGGGAAAGGCAATAAATATAAGAATAATTGCAGGTAAAATTGTTCAAATAATTTCGATTGTTTGACCATGAAGAAGATATCGATTGGTAAATTTATTGAAAAATAATATAATTATAATATAAGCAATTAATGTTGTAATTATAATTAAAATTAAAATAGTATGATCATGAAAAAAGTTTAATTGTTCTATTAAAGGAGAAATTCTATTTTGTAATCCTAAATTAGATCATGTTGCCATTTTCTAATAAAAGAAAAAATCTTTATATATGAAGCTTAAATTCATTGCACTATTCTGCCATATTAGAAATTTGATGATAAAATAGGAAGTTCTGAATATGTGTGTTCTATAGGAGGTATAGAATGATATCATTCAATTGAAGAAGAAAGTTGTATAGGGAATGAAGGAGTTCGTTTAGTAATTATACTTTCTCAAATAATAAATAGGAAAAATAAGATAGCAATTAATGAGATAGAACTACCTAAAGAAGAAATAATATTTCATGTTAAATAACTATCTGGAAAATCTGAATAACGACGAGGTATACCTGCTAATCCTAAAAAATGTTGAGGAAAAAATGTTAAATTTACTCCAATAAATATAATTATAAATTGAATTTTTAATCATAAGGGGTTTATAATTAATCCTGTTAATAAAGGATATCAATGAATAAATCCTGCTATAATTGCAAATACTGCTCCTATAGAGAGAACATAATGAAAATGAGCTACTACATAATAAGTATCATGAAGAATAATATCAATTGAAGAATTTGCTAAAATTACACCTGTTAATCCTCCTACAGTAAATAAAAAAACAAATCCTAATGATCATAATAATGTAGGATTATAATTTAATTGAGTACCATGAAGAGTAGCTAATCAACTAAAAATTTTAATTCCTGTAGGAACTGCAATAATTATAGTAGCTGAAGTAAAGTAAGCTCGAGTATCAACATCTATACCAACTGTAAATATATGATGAGCTCATACAATAAATCCTAAAAGTCCAATAGCTAATATAGCATAAATTATTCCTAAAGTCCCAAATGTTTCCTTTTTACCTCTTTCTTGAGTAATAATATGAGAAATTATTCCAAATCCTGGAAGAATTAAAATATATACCTCTGGATGTCCAAAAAATCAAAATAAATGTTGATAAAGAATTGGATCACCTCCTCCAATTGGGTCGAAAAATGAAGTATTTAAATTACGATCTGTAAGAAGTATAGTAATAGCTCCTGCTAATACGGGTAAAGATAAAAGAAGAAGAATTGCTGTAATAATTACTGATCATACAAATAAAGGTATTCGATCTAAAGAAATTCCTTCAGGTCGTATGTTAATAATAGTGGTAATAAAATTAATAGCTCCTAAAATTGAAGAAATTCCTGCTAAATGAAGAGAAAAAATTGTTAAATCAACTGATGATCCATTATGAGCAATATTAGATGAAAGAGGGGGATAAACTGTTCAACCAGTTCCTGACCCATTTTCAACTATTCTGCTTGAGAGTAATAATGTAATAGATGGAGGAAGAAGTCAAAATCTTATATTATTTATTCGTGGAAATGCTATATCAGGAGCTCCTAGTATTAAAGGTACTAATCAATTACCAAATCCTCCGATTATAATAGGTATTACTATGAAAAAAATTATTACAAATGCATGGGCGGTTACAATTACATTATAAATTTGATCATTACCAATAAATATTCCTGGTTGTCTTAGTTCTAAACGAATTAAAATTCTTATTGATGTTCCAATTATCCCTGCTCATGCTCCAAAAATAAAATATAAAGTTCCAATATCTTTATGATTTGTAGAAAATAGCCATTGTCGCGATTGAATGGCTGAAATTTAGGCAATAAATTGTAAATTTATTTATAAGAATATTTTCTTTTTAATCAAACTTTATAGTCAATAATGATATTAGATTGCAATTCTGAAGGAATAAGGAATAATTATTAAAGTTTAAGAATTAAAAGATTTTACAAGTATTTTTAGCTTTGAAAACTAATAGTTTTATTAACTTAAACTCTTTATAAGATTAAATAAAATGAGAAAATTATTATTAATCCTATAATAGAGGTAAAATTTATAAATAAAATTAGAAGAGAATTGTTATTAAAATTTTTTATAATTCATGAATTTTTATAGAAATTTAATATATAAATTCTATATGATATTCGTAAATAATAAAATAATGTAATTAAAGTCATACAAACTGCTATAAATATTAAAAAATAATGATTTATTTTTGTTAAATTTTCAATAATTATTCATTTAGGGAAGAATCCTAAAAATGGAGGGAGTCCTCCTAAAGATAATAAATTAATGAAAATTATAAATTTAATAATTGGGTTTATTAATGAAAAGTTATAAATTTGATTAAAATAATATAATTTAAAATTATTGAAAATTAAAATAATAGAAGATGATAGGAAAGAATATAAAAAGAAGTATATTAGTCATAAATATTCATTATATATTATTGCTATTAATATTCATCTTAAATGATTAATTGAAGAAAATGCTATTAATTTTCGTAAGGAGGTTTGATTTAATCCTCCTAATGCTCCAATAATTATAGAAAAAAAAATAAAAATGAATAATAAATTATAATTTGAATTATAAGAAATTATTATTAAGGGAGCAATTTTTTGTCATGTTATTAAAATTAAATTATTAATTCAATTTAATCCTTCTATTACTTCAGGGAATCAAAAGTGGAAGGGGGCAATTCCTCTTTTTAATGCTAAAGTTGAATAAATTATTAAATGAATAACGTTATTTTTAATAATTAAGTTAAAATTGAATAATAATAATAATAAAATTGAAAATAATAAAATAGAAGAAGCATAAGCTTGAATCAAAAAATATTTTAGACTTCTTTCGGATATTAATATATTTTTTTTATTTTCATTTATTAGGGGAATAAATGAAAGTAAATTAATTTCTAATCCTATTCAAACTCCTAATCAAGAGTTTGAAGAAATTGTTAATAAAGTTCCAAAAATTAATGTTATTATAAAAATATTATTTGAAAATTTTTTAATTAAAAAGAAAAGGATTATAACCTTTATAAATGGGGTATGAAGCCCAGTAGCTTAATTTAGCTTATCTTTTTAAATATAATTGAATTATAAAAATATATTTTAGTGTATGATGCACAAAAATTTTTGAAATTTTTAGAAATAGTTTAATTCTATTAAATATAATGAATAAAAATATTAAATTTTTATAATTTACCCTATCAAGGTAATCCTTTTATCAGGCA